>NW_026728132.1:0-235000 GCF_030684315.1 Stegostoma tigrinum | reverse complement strand
GACGGGAGGGGGTGGGATAATGGGGGTGAGGGGAGGGGCTCGTGGAAAGGAAGAATGGGAGTGGAAAGCGAAAGGCCGACGAAGAGTGGGAAATTAAGAGAGGGAGTGGAAGAAAAGGTGGCTGGAGATAGGAGCAGGGTGAGGAAATAAGAGGTGTGAGGGAAGGGAAGAAATTGGAATGGGGAAAGGGAAGGGGAGGGGCTGATTGGAAAGAGCCAGGAATGAGGGAAAGTGAAGGGACAGGAGAGGAGGGTGGGTGAAGGAGGAGGGAAGGTCGGGGAGGGTGGTTGTGGGAGTGGAGTGGTGTTGTGGGCTTAGGGAACGGGCAGCAGTGGAGTTGATGGCGGCGTGAGGAAGGGGAAGAGGGAGATGAGGAATGGAATGTAGAGAGTAAGAGGGAAGGAAGGGGGGAAGGAGAGGAAGAGGAAAAGAAGGGAGGGTGAACTGTGAAGAAGATTCAGAGATGCTTCAGTGTGATTTGGACAAATTGAGTGGGCTGATGCATGGCACATGAAGTATAATGTGGATAAACGGGAATGTAAACAATTTGGCAGAAATAAAACAGGGTATTAGATGATTATCTCAATTTGATAGATTGATCAAGAGGGTAATGTAATGAGACCTGGGTGACTTTCACACCAGTCACGAACAGTAAACATGCAGGTACAGCCGGCAGTGAACAAGGGCTTGTTGGTCTTGTTAGAAAGAGATGTAGATTAATTTATAAAAATGTTAAGAAGACAGAGAATGTGTGGGTGATAATGGGAACTGCAGATGCTGGAGAATCCAAGATAACAAAGTGTGAAGCTGGATGAATATAGCAGGCCAAGCAGCATCTCAGGAGCACAAAAGCTGATGTTTTGGGCCTAGACCCTTCATCAGAGAGGGGGATGGGGAGAGGGTTCTGGAATAAATAGGGAGAGAGGGGGAGGCAGACTGAAGATGGAGAGAAAAGAAGATAGGTGGAGAGGAGAGTATAGATGGGGAGGTAGGGAGGGGATACGTCAGTCCAGGGAAGATGGACAGGTCAAGGAGGTGGGATGAGGTTAGTCGGTCGGAAATGGAGGTGCAGCTTGAGGTGGAAGGAAGGGATGGGTGAGAGGAAGAACAGGTTAGGGAAGCAGAGACAGGCTGGGCTGGTTTTGGAATACAGTGGGTGGAGGGGACAAGCTGGGCTGGTTTTGTGATGCAGTGGGGGGAGAGGACGAACTGGGCTGGTTTTTGGATGCAGTGGGGGAAGGGGAGATTTTGAAGCTTGTAAAGTCCACATTGATACCATTGGGCTGCAGGGTTCTCAAGCAGAGTATGAGTTGCTGTTCTGCAACCTTCGGGTGGCATCATTGTGGCACTGCAGGAGGCCCATGATGGACACATGTTGTCTGAGGAATGGGAGGGTGAGTTAAACTGGTTCACGACTGGGAGGTGCAGTTGTTTATTGCAAACCGAGCAGGGGTGTTCTGCAAAGCGGTCCCCAAGCCTCCGCTTAGTTTCCCCAATGTAGAGGAAGCCACACCGGGTACAGTGGATACAGTGTACCACATTGGCAGATGTGCAGGTGAACATCTTCTCAATGTGGAAAGTCATCTTGGAGCCTGGGATAGGGGTGAGTGAGGAGATGTGGGGGCAAGTTTAGCACTTACTGCGGTTGCAGGGGAAGGTGCCGGGTGTGGTGGGATTGGAGGGGAATGTGGAGCGGACAAGAGAGCCACAGAGAGAGTGGTCTTTCCGGAAGGCAGACAAGGGTGGGGGTGGAAAAATGTTTTGGGGGGGTGGGGTCGGATTGTAGATGGCGCAAGTGTTGGAGGATGATGTGTTGTATCCGGAGGTTGGTGGGGTGGTATGTGAGAACGAGGGGGATTCTCTTGGGGCGGTTGTGGTGGGGGCGGGTGCGAGGGATGTATTGCAGGAAATGCAGGAGACACAGTCAAGGGCGTTCTTGACCACTGCAGGGGGAAAGTTGCGGTCCTTGAAGAACATGGACATCTGGGATGTGCGGGAGTGGAATGCCTCATCCTGGGAGCAGATGCAGCGGAGGCGGAGGAATTGGGAATAGGGGATGGAATTTTTGCAGGAGGGTGGGTAGGAGTATGTGTATTCTTGGTGGCTGTGGGAGTCGGTGGGCTTGAAATGGACATCAGTTTGTAGCTGGTTACCTGAGATGGACACTGAGAGGTCCAGAAAGGTGAGGGATGTGTTGGAGATGGCCCAGGTGAACTGAAGGTTGGGGTGGAAGGTGTTGGTGAAGTGGATGAACTGTTCGAGCTCCTCTGGGGAGCAAGAGGCGGCACCGATACAGTCATCAATGTAACGGAGGAAGAGGTGGGGTTTGGGATCTTTGTAGGTGCGGAAGAGGGACTGTTCCATGTAACCTACAAAGAGGCAGGCATGGCTTGGGCCCATGTGGGTACCCATGGCCACCCCCTTTGTCTGTAGGAAGTGGGAGGAGTCAAAAGAGAAGTTGTTGAGGGTGAGGACGAGTTCAGCTAGGCGGATGAGGGTGTCGGTGGAGGGGGACTGTTCGGGCCTGTGCGACAGGAACAAGCAGAGGGCCTTGAGGCCTCTCTTTATGAGGAATACAGGTGTATAGAGACTGGATGTCCATGGTGAAAATGAGGTGTTGGGGGCCGGGGAACTGGAAGTTCTGGAGGAGTTGGAGGGCATGGGTGGTGTCACGGACATAGGTAGGGAGTCCCTGGACCATAGGGGAGAAAATGGAGTCCAGATAGGTGGAGATGGGTTCGGTGGGGCAGGAACAGGCTTAGACAATGGGTCAACCAGGGCAGGCAGGTTTGTGGATTTTGGGAAGGAGATAGAAACGGGCCGTGCGGGGTTGGGGAACAATGAGATTGGAGGGCTGTGGGTGGGAGGTTCCCTGAGGTGATGAGGTCATAGATGGTATTGGAGATGATGGTTTGGTGCTCGGGGCGTGGGGTCATGATCAAGGGGATGGTAGGAGGAGGTGTCGGAGAGTTGGCGTTTGGCCTTGGTGATGTAGAGGTCAGTGCTCCATACTACCACTGCGCCTCCCTTGTCTGCGGGTTTGATGGTGGGGTTGGGGTTGGAGTGGAGGGCTGCCCGTTCTGCAGGGCAGAGGTTGGAGTGGGTGAGAGGGGTGGAGAGGTTGAGGCGGTTAATGTCTCGGCAGTTGGAGATGAAGAGGTCGAGGGAGGGTAGGAGGCCTGGGGGTGGTGTCCAGGAAGAGAACTTCTGTTGGAGGCGGGTGAATGCTCAGTGGAGGGAGGGTTAGGCCCTTTAAGAGAGAACATGCTTTTCTCAGCTTAGAGATTTTTCGAAAAAAAAACTTTGAAAAGTCTGTGGGCAGCTGTTGGGTTCGCAGGTTCAAAGTGTTTTGGAAGTTGAAACATGTAGCCAAAAGGCTATATGGTTATCAATGTAGGCTTGCTTTGATGTTAAGGCAGTATGATTCAAATTTAGTCAATTAATTTAAACCATGCCTGTGATACCAATAACCAATTGAATTTAAATTTGTTAGTATTGACAACATTGAGCCAATGAGAGAATAAGAAATTGTCCTGTCATAGGAGGGTTTATAATGAAGGGCATTTGGAAAACTGGGGAGGGCAACTACTATCTGAGAACTAAACATTCAGCTCCCAAAGAAATCTCTAAGTTCTCTAACAAAGCACCATCTATCTATGAAAGGTACCAAGGCATTTTATAGCAAAACCTTGCAGGAGAAATTGCAGAGAAAACAGTGGAATCAACAGAAGGAAGGCATGAGATTCAGAGGAGTTGATAATCTGTGTGAATTATGTGAGACTAAGTTATAATTTACGGTTTTCTTAGTAATTGTGTGAAAGGAACAGCATAGTAGTAGAATCGTGAGATAACAAAATGTGGAGCTGGACAAACACAGCAGGCCGAGCAGCATCTTAGGAGCACAAAAGCTGACGTTTCGGGCCTAGACCCTTCATCAGAGAGGGGGATGGGGAGAGGGGTCTGAAATAAATAGGGAGAGAGGAGGAGTCGGACCAAAAATGGATAGAGGAGAAGATGGGTGGAGAGGAGAGTATAGGTGGGGAGGTAGGGAGGGGATAGGTCAGTCCGGAGAGGACGGACAGGTCGAGGGGGCGGGATGAGGTTGGGAGGTATGAAATGGAGTTACGGCTTGAGGTGGGAGGAGGGGATAGGTGAGAGGAAGAACAGGTTAGGGAGGCAGGGATGAGCTGCGTTGGTTTTGGGATGCAGTGGAGGGAAGGGAGATTTTGAAGCTTGTGAAGTTCACATTGATACCATTGGGCTGCAGGGTTCCCAAGCAGAATATGAGTTGCTGTTCCTGCAACCTTCGGCTGGCATCATAATGGCACTGCAGGAGGCCCAGGATGGACATGTCGTCGAAGGAATGTGAGGGGGAGTTAAATGGTTTGTGACTGGGAGGTGCAGTTGTTTATATTGCGAACTGAGCGTAGGTGTTCTGCAAAGTGGTTCCCCAGCCTCCGCTTGGTTTCCCCGATGTAGAGGAGGCCACAATGGGAACAGTGGATGCAGTATTCCACGTTGGCAGATGTGCAGGTGAACGTCTGCTTGATGTGGAAAGTCATCCTAGGGCCTGGGATGGGGGGTGACGGAGGTGGTGTGGGGGCAATCCTCTTCTTCACTTCTTCAAAAACCTCAATCAAGTTATTGAGACATAATTTCCCATGCACAACACCATGTTGATTATCCTTAATCAGTCCTTGCCGTTCCAAATATATGTAAATTCTTTTTCTCAGAATCCCCTCCAACACCTTTCCCACCACTGATGTCAGGCTCACTTGTCCATAGTTTCCTGGCTTTCCCCTACCATCTCTCTCAAATAAAGCAACAACTTTAGCCATCCTCCAGTTTTCAAGTACCTCATCCATGCCTATTGATGACAGAACTATCTCCACTAGGAGCCCATCAATCTCTTCCCTAGCTTCCCACAAAATTCTAAGATACACCTGATCCACTTTTATGCATTTTAAAACATCCAGTACCAACGCCTCTGTAATATGAACACTTTCTAAGATATCGCCATTTATTTCCCCAACTTCTCCAGTTTCCACATCCTTTTCCATAGTGAACACTGAAGAAAAATACTTTTAGTCGTTACCCTTTTGCCCTTAATGTATTAATAGAAACCCTTCGGATTTGCCTTAACCATATTTTCCAATGCTATCTCATGTCTCCTTTTTGTCCTCCTGGTTTTCCTCTTAAGTATACTTGCACTGCCCTTATACCCCTCTAGGGATTCACTCAATCTCTACTGTCTCTACTTAACCATTCTGGTCCAAAACCTCAATTTCTCTAATCATCCAACATTCCCTACACCTAACAGGAACACACTGGGGTCAGAGATAATGGGAACTGCAGATGCTCGAGAATCCAAGATAACAAAGTGTGAAGCTGGATGAACACAGCAGGCCACGCAGTATCTCAGGAGCACAAAAGCTGACGTTTCAGGCCAAGATCCTTCATCAGACTTTTGTGCTCCTGAGATGCTACTTGGTCTGCGGTGTTCATCCAGCTTCACACTTTGTTATCTTGGATTCTCGAGCAACTGCAGTTCCCATTATCTCTGATCCCAGTGTGTTCCTGTTAGGTGTGGGGAATGTTGGATGATTAGAGAAATTGAGGTTTTGGTCCAGCATCTCAGGAGCACAAAAGCTGACGTTTCGGGCCAAGATCCTTCATCAGACTTTTGTGCTCCTGAGATGCTACTTGGTCTGCTGTGTTCATCCAGCTTCACACTTTGTTCTCCAGGAACACACTGGGCTTGCCTTACCTCATTTTTGAATGCTTCCCACTTTTCGGACATCCCTCTACCTGCAAATATTCCCCTCCCCACCAACCAACTTTGAAAGTTCTTGCCTTGTACTGTTAAAATTGGCCTTACTCAAATTTAGAACTTTAACTTTTATATCAGGCCTGTCCTTCTCCATAACTATTTTAAACTAATACAGTTATGATTACTTGCCCCAGAGTGCTCCCCCAGGGAAACCAGAGTCATTTGCCCTGCCTTATTTCCCAAGAGAAGGTCAATTTTGGCTCCTTCTCTCGTAGGTACATCCATGTACTGCATTAGAAAATTTCCTTGCATGCATTGAACAAATTCCCCTCCATCCAATTTCTTAACACTATTGCAGTCCCAGTCTGTGTTTGGAAAGTTAAGACCCCCACCATTAACAAGCTAGTATTGTTACAGATAACTGAGATCTCCTTAAAAATTTGCTTCTAAATTTACCACTGACTAGTGGTGGCAGCCTACAGTGGCTCAGGAAGGCAGCTTACCACCTTGTCAGTGGAAATTATGGAAGGGCAATAAATGATGTCCCAGCCAGGCGTACACACATCCAGTAAATCAATCAATCAATGCACTGTGCTTTTTATACTCAGGCCATCAGTTTGTTTTCACCAATGAGCAGTTAATCGATAGTATGGTCTATCTGTTCAAGTGCATACAGCAGATGCCACCTGCTCTAACACAGGATGATAAGGATGTCTAAATTTAAACCTGTCCCTCACCTTGCTGCTGTGAGAACCTAATATTCTCAATCAGTGCCTCAGAGTAACCTTTCAGTTTCTATTTGAAAGATCTGAAACACCAGTTTTACACTGAAGCAGCAATTTTCTTTTATATCTAATTCCCAGCTGTAGATATCATTGTAACTGTCAACTTGAATTGCCCAAGAAGTTGTTCTTGGTGTGTCTATTTGAATTGCTGCTGTAACTTTCTGATACACTAGGGGGAATGGTAGGATACTTCACAGGCACTGAATGTAACAGTCGCTCACATCCTCACCGAGCTGGAACCTGGGCAACAGCCTAATTTGAACTGAAAGGGCAGCCATTTGAAGGGAGGACAGCGAATGCCCCTATAATGAGTGAAGTAGTGTTTATGAATCAAAATGTTTACAGTGTCACTTTCAGTCCAGGTCCTGCAGTGACTTCAGTTGTCCAGGTGACCTGAAAGAGTTCTTCACCAGCCTAAAATCACTGAAGATAAAATAGGAAATAAACAGATTGAGCAGCACTATGGGAACAAGGAGAGTGAAGTTATTATTTCAATAACGATTAAAGTTTAATCAATAATTGTGACAAATATATTAAAATACTGCTTGTTACATAAGCCATTTAGACAAACACTCATAAGATTTGTTTCAGATTCCTGCAGTTCTTTGAGTTGGCAGAGTTAGGACAGATTGATGTGTGAAGGAGTTTCATCCCGGGTTCAGAAACAAGAGTAACTGGTTGACACTGACAGCAGAAAGTGAGATCCTTACCACAAGAAGCTGTGAGACCAATACTCCATAGATTGGGCATCACAGAGAGAGAGAGAAATAACAAGCGTCAGGGTTAATTCCATATTACTGATAAGGAGAACGACATACACCATTGAACATTCACCCATGTATGCCCAAATTCAGATTGTAGTACTTGCCGTATTTTCTGTATAAGGGAAGCACGGTGGCTCAGTGGTTAGCACTGCTGCCTCACAGCACCAGGGACCCAGGTTTAATTCCAGCCTTGGGTGACTGTCTGTGTGGAGTTTGCACATCCTCCCTGTATCTGCGTGGGTTTCATCAAGGTGCTCCAGTTTCGTCTCTCAGTCTAAAGATGTGCAGGGTAGGTGGATTCGCCATGCTAAAATGCCCATAGTGCCCAGGGATTTTACATTAGGTGTACATTAGGTGGGTTAGACATGAGAACTGCAGCGTTAGGGGAATGGGTCTGGTTGGGATGCTCTTCAGAGAGGCAATGTGGACCTGTTTGGCCGAATGGCCTGTTTCCACATTGTAGGGATTCTGTGGTTCTTAAAAACAAAATCAAACCAAGATCTGGTCTTTTTCTTCCTGGATGTCTCAGGAACTGCTGGGGGGAAAAAAAAGCAGCAAATTAATATTCAAAGTTTCTCCAATTGACAACAAATTTTGAACTGTCTCACTCTACAAACAATTGGATCAGTCAGCTGATGTGCTTATTAATTAAATCACTATCTGTGTAAAGCTTTTAAACATCTCTCCATCTGGTCTCATACTGACGATCAGAATTGATTCCTGTGCAGACACTGACCAGCCTCACCATTATGTGGAGGTGTTGGTGTTGGATTGGAGTGGACAAGTGTAAAGAAGAGGTAACATTTAGGTCAGCATGTCAGATGTGAGGCCTTGTTTAGAAACTGTTTGGTTTCGAGTCAGACTGGTTTTATTTCAAAAGCAGGAATTTATAACATGCCATATTGAATGACTGTCTACAAATTCTGTGCTTTTTGAGCAAAGTGGAATGTGTCTGCAAATACAAATTTACCTAATAGAACCTTTCGGTCTCACAGTTTGTTTGGTACATTCTCGTCAATGGTGTGACCCATTGATCTTGCTCGAAATTCTCCAAAGCCAACACCACTGAACATTTCTTTTGGGAATATCCAATCTCAGAATTCCAAGGAAGTGCAGTGCGGTCTCCATCAGGCAAAAATATTGGAACACAGTTGGGGAAGACAGACATCTCCCCGCTGTATGGCGCTCGATGTCAGAAGGTAAGATTATAGGCCCAGTCTTTGAATGATCGTGAATAGATGAGTGAATAGGGAGATAAGACAACATGAGTGAGGTGGAGAATGTAGCTGTCTAGAAAGCCTAATCAGGAGCCTGCTTTGATGGTTGGGAGAGGGGCTAATTGGATCAGGCATGAAAGGCTTCATCTTAGTCAGATTGTTTGGGGAGGGGACGTTATCAGCAATAATTGGGGGCTGCTGGTTAACTTGGTCTTAACATTTCCAGGGCACCTACCCAGGAAAGAACTGTCTGAAATTCCTGATCCCAGGTTAAAATCAGAAATATTTGTGGAGAGTGCAGCTGGAGTGGTTGGAGAATTGACATTTTAAGATTTCCCAGGCAGTTCCCATGAAAGCCCATATGCTAGGACTTCAAGAGTAGCAATATGTATCTTAGATCTAGATTTTAAGATTTGGGCCGTGATTAATATCAGTAATAATTATCAGAATCCTATACTGACTGATCCAACATGCAGGAAAATCAGATTTGTTCAGAGGATCCAATTTTAAATTCCATGTGAGGCCGGATGAACACAGCAGGCCAAGCAGCATCTCAGGAGCTCCTGAGATGCTGCTTGGCCTGCTGTGTTCATCCGGCCTCACATTTTATTGTCTTGGATTCTCCAGCATCTGCAGTTCCCATTATCTCTCTCTCTCTCTCTTTAAATTCCATTCTTGTTGAACTAAGAACCGATCATTTTATTTTTGGTCTTATTGGTTTTGAAGTTATTTCTATGAATTAAATGATTTATTTATCTCCTTTTCCTCAGAGAAATGGTTCAATCTGTGATAGTTCTACAATTTTTTTACCAGCTAGAGATCCTCAACACCAGACATTTGTGAACAGTCGGTGTCTGCGGTTGAAGACTTTCACATATAATGCTGCAGTAATTCAAATCACGTTCTCTTATTTTATCACATAGTCCATTGAAACGAGACAGGATTGCATAGTCAACTGGTTTCAGGTCCAACCCACAAAATATAGGAATTTCTGCAGAGCCAATTGTAATCTGAGCCAGCGTTTCATTCTGAATCTCAAACTAATAGTGCAACATATTTAGAAGGCCCCTTTTGTCATCTTGGCTTGCTGTCTTTCCAAACTGTCTTTCAACCTTCTCTTTCACACATTAAATCTTGTGACAGGTTGTTTGATGGATAACAGACCCAAAAAAAAATCTCCAGGAACCACGCTGCCTGGGAAGAGGAGAGACCAGCAACAAAATAGAGAAATATCTCAAGCCAACCATCTTCCTCACTGAGACTTTGGATATCCCAGGATCTGGAAACAGAAATTGTGCGAGTGTAGCTACAAATGCAAATCCAGACAGGAACTGGGAAGGTTGCAAGTTGTACTGGATCAAATTATACTGGAGTTGGGGACTAAGTGCGGTGTGTTAAAGTTTGCAGATGACATTAAGGTGAGTGGTAGAGCAAAGTGTGCAGAAGACACTGAAAGTCTGCAGAGGGATATAGATAGTCTAAGTGAGCGGGCAAAGGTCTGGCAGATGGAGTACGATGTTGATAAGTGTGAGGTCATCCATTTTGGTAGGAATAACAGCAAAATGGACTGTGTTTTAGATGGCAAAAAATTGCAGCATGCTGCTGTGCAGAGGGACTTGGGTGTCCTGGAGCATGATTCGCTAAAGGTGGGTTGCAGGTACGGCAGGTAATTAAAAAGGCAAATGGAATTTTGTCTGCCATTGCTGGAGGGATGGAGTTTCTAAACAGGGAGGCTATGCTGCAGCTGTATAGGCTCCTGGTGAGGCCACATCTGGAGTACTGTGTGCAGTTTTGGTCTCCTTACTTGAGAAGGGATGTAATAGCACTGGAGGGGGTGCAGAGGAGATTCACTCGGTTGATTCCAGAGTTGAGAGAGTTGGATTATGAGGACAGACTGAGTAGACTGGGAATATACTCATTGGAATTCAGAAGAATGAGGGGAAATCTTATGAAAACACATCAGATTATGAAGAGGTGGAGGCAGGGAGGTTATTTCCCCTAGCAGGTGAAACTAGGACTAGAGGGCATTGCCTCAAAATAAAGGGAAGCAGATGTAGGTCTGAGGTCAGGAGGAACTTCTTCACTCAAGGGTTGTGAATCTGTGGAATTCCCTTCCCAGTGAAGCAGTTGAAGTTACCTCACTGAATGTTTTTCAGGCAAGGCTAGGTAAATTTTTGAACAGTAAAGGAATTAAGGGTTATGGTGAGTGGGTGAGTAAGTGGAGCTGAGTCTCAAAAAGATCAGCCATGATCTTATTAAATGGCAGGGCAGGCTCAAGGGGCCAGATGGCCTACTCCTGCTCCTAGGCCTTATGTTAAATCTCCATCGCTAAATGGAATCTTCTTCTCAGAGACTCCTGTGAAGGCCATCTCACCAAGTTTCAGTATTGTGGGAGTTTTCAATCTCTCATTCATGGTGTCTCAGAATGTTGTAAATGCAGTGAGAATAGAGTTGGGTGATTGGTCTTGGGAACTTGCTGTCACATTGTATGTCCGAGGGTCCAGCAGGATGAAGGAATATAGCTCATGGTGTGGAGGATCTTGTTTTCCTCGACATGTTTGCGAACAGCTGCTGCCACCATCTGATCTTCCAAAAAGTGTTGAAATATTCCTTCTGCGCATCACCAAGAAACCCCAGGATCTCAGTTTTTTTTCCAATAAATATAATGCAGTGGTGCGAGTGGTCTCTAGCATTGACCATCATGGGAGCATCTTGTGCTGGATTAAATCATAAACAATGTCACACACTACGCACCAAACTCAGGTTCTGTATTTCTCAGACTCAGAAAAATCAATAGTGTCCTTGAATTCATCCACACTATCAAATGTAAACAGCAATCTCTCTGGATTCTTCCAGAGCACTCCCAGCATATTCCCAAAATAAGAATATTGGCCCAGTAGCAAATTCCTTGGTTTTATTTTGTAGTTAATCGCGTTCATATTCCCACAATTAAAACTAAAACTGATGCTCTGGGTATATTTTCCCAGTAATAAACAACCTTTGTACCATTGTGCTCCTGAGATGCTGCTTGGCCTGCTGTGTTCATCCAGCTTCACACTTTATAACCTTTGTACCATTGTTGTTTTTCCAATCGCTAAGATTCCAATCACTATTACTGTACTCCCAGATACAGAAATTCTCTGGTTACAAACTGCTCTGGGATAATTGATCAGTTTGTATTTTTTCCAGTTCTGTCTGGAGATGTTTCTCTCTCCACCCTTCATGGACTCTGCCTCTTGCAAGCAGTTCATGTTGTACAAGTGATAATGGGAACTGCAGATGCTGGAGAATTCCAAGATAATAAAATGTGAGGCTGGATGAACACAACAGGCCAAGCAGCATCTCAGGAGCACAAAAGCTGACGTTTCGGGCCTTCATCTCTGATGAAGGGTCTAGGCCCGAAACGTCGGCTTTTGTGCTCCTGAGATGCTGCTTGGCCTGCTGTGTTCATCCAGCCTCACATTTTATTATCATGTTGTACAAGTGCCTGATCTCATACATTAGAGGTGAGTGTTAACTCAGTGTATCGATCAACCAGGTGGAAAGTCGTTACCTTTATTCAGATAGCATTCACTGCCAGTTTTTTCATTTGTACCCAGAGTGTGTGCTTGTGTTTCTGTTGAACGCCTTCAACTGGAACAAAGAGAAAACGGCCCTCAATGTTAGCTGCACTGCCAGAACAAATGTATCAGTACCATTTCCATGATTAAATATTCACTATTGAATCAATTTTTGAAAATTTTATTCACCACTTCAGCCAACTTGTATCCAGAAATTGAACCTGTTATAAGAAAACACTTGAAAGTGGACAATGAACAAAAAAGTTTCAATAATTAGCTGATTTTAATCTGTACGAAACATGAAGATGTCAATGGTGGTGATACTTTCCCTCTGATCATTAACACTAACCAGCCACCCTGTATTCCAGGCATCTCATTGTAAATGAGCACATGGCCCTGCAATGCAATAGTAGACATGAACACAGAGCAGGAGTAGGCCATTTGATCCCCCAAGCCATCCTGCCATTTAGAAAGTGATAATGGGAACTACAGATGCTGGAGAATCCAAGATAATAAAATGTAAGGCTGGATGAACACCTCCGCTTGGTTTGCAATAAACAACTGCACCTCCCAGTCGCAAACCATTTCCACTCCCCCTCCCATTCTTTAGACGACATGTCCATCATGGGCCTCCTGCAGTGCCACAATGATGCCACCCAAAGGTCGCAGAAACAGCAACTCATATTCCGCTTGGGAATCCTGCAGCCCAATGGTATCAATGTGGACTTCACCAGCTTCAAAATCTCCCCTTCCCCCACCGCATCCCAAAACCAGCCCAGTTCATCCCCTCCCCCCACCACCACACAACCAGCCCAGCTCTTCCCCTCCACCCACCGCAACCCAAAACCAGTCCAACCTGTCTCTGCTTCCCTAACCTGTTCTTCCTCTCACCCATCCCTTCCTCGCACCCCAAGCCACACCTCCATCTCCTACCTACTAACCTCATCCCACCTCCTTGACCTGTCCGTCTTCCCTGGACTGACCTATTCCCTCCCTATCTCCCCACCTATACTTTCCTCTCCACCTATCTTCTTTTCTCTCCATCTTCGGTCTGCCTCCCCCTCTCTCCCTATTTATTCCAGAACCCTCACCCCATCCCCCTCTCTGATGTAGGGTCTAGGCCCAAAACATCAGCTTTTGTGCTCCTGAGATGCTGCTGGGCCTGCTGTGTTCATCCAGCCTCATATTTTATTATCTCTGCCGTTTAGAAAGATTGTGTCTGAGTCATTCTCAGGTTGTTCAGCCGTGGCCAGAAGCATCGATGCATAGGTCCCTGCTGTTCACCATGATTTGGATATGGATTGAAAATGTAATACTTCCATGTTTGCAGATGACAGAAAGCTTAGTGGAGTTGCATGCATTGAGAAAGGTGCAAATCAGCTTCAAGAGGCCTTTGATATGCTGACTGAGTAGGCAAGAGCATGGAAGATGGAATATACTGTGGATGAGTATGAGAATCTTCCCTTTGGTTGTAGGGCTGATGGTCCAGAGCTCTGATAAGAATTAGAAAGTGTTGCAGTGCGAAAGAAGCTAGGTATTGCTGTTTGCAAGACACAGAACATGAGCATGCAGGTGCAGAAAGCAAATTGGAAGGCAAATCGTGTGTTAGCTGTTGAGCATAGAAGTCATGCTTTAGTTGTATAGGTGAGATCTCCCTAGAGTATGTGTGCACTTCTAAGGAAAGATATATTTTCCTAAGAGGGATTACAGGGAGTTTCACTGAACCAATTGCTGTGTTGAAGGAACTGTCTTATAAATGACAGATTGAGAGGCTCGGCCTGTTTTCTCTGGAGATTAGAAGAATGACTAACATTCTCAAAGTTACAGCATTCTGAAAGAGATAGACAGAATAGATGTATAAAGTGTCTTTTGCATGGCTTTTGTTAGATATCAAATAAGGAAGCACAGTCTCAAAATAAAAGACAAGCCATTGGGACCGAGAGGGACAGGAACCTCTTTACTCAGAGGGCGGTGACACTTATGAATTTTCTATTCCACAGCTTGATGAAAACTCACTCATTAATTAATTATGGAGACTGATAAGATTTCCTTTTAGTAATTACATCCGTGATATGGGGATAGCTTAGGAACATAGCATTGAGGGAGACAATTAGCCATGATTTAACATAAGCAAGAGCAGGCTCAAGGGACTGAATAGCCTAATCCTGTTCTTATAGTCCTGTGTTGAACATTCACTTTGCTCCTACTGTCCATTGGTAGTGAACAATGTGTACAAACTACAAAAAATAAATTGCCGGAGAGACTCAGCAGATCTTGGAGCATCTGAAGAGAGAAAGCAGTTAATGTTTCAAGTCATTCTACAGAATGGTGGCTCAGTTGTTATCACTGCCGCCTTACAGTGCCAAAACCTGGGTTCAATTCCATATTTGGGTGACTGTGTGGAGTTTGTACGTTCTCTCTGTGTCTGTGTGGGTTTCCTCCGAGCGCTCTGGTTTCCTCTCACAGCCCAAAGATATGCAAGCTAGGTGGATTGGCCAAGCTAAATTGCCCATCGTCCACAGGGATGTGTAGATTAGGTGGGTTATGGGATATAGTTCTGGGTGGGATACTCTGGGTGTCGGTATGGACTTGTTGGGCCGAAGGTCCTGTTTCCACACTGTAGAGATTTTATGATCTATGAACATTTTTTGAACTATGCTGCTATTCCTTTCGTGTTGCTGTGTCCAAATGCTGGAACTCCAACCAAAAGTGTTAGGTGGTTGTATGCATAAAAACACAGTAAATAGATGCCATAGTATGCGCTTCAAGTCCAGCTCTGTTATTCACCCTTCCTCCATCTCTCTCTCTCCCTCTCTCAAACCATAATCACATCAATCATAATGGTGTGGGAGTACCAGGACAGAGTGTCAGTGATCATCACCTGACAGGGAACTTGAGGATCTCAACTATCTCCACCTCAGCACCATTGATGCAGACAGTGGGAGGGTCTCCATTCTGCTTCCTGAAGTTAATTCATTTTGCTGATGTTGGAGAAATTATTGTCTTTACACCACACAGTTCAGCCCTCAGTCTCCTTGCTGTATTCTGAATCATTGTTGTTTGAGATCTGACCTACAATGGTGATGTCCTCAGTGAACTTGTAAATGGAGTTGGAGCTGTTCGTGCAGGTGGCCGTGTGTGTCAATAATGGTTGGGCATATCATGTGGCTTACATGGATTTCTGTGAGGCATTTGACAAAGTCCCAAATGGGAAACTGATAAAGAAGGGAAAGTTCATAGGATCCATGGGTCATTTTAGCAAGTTGGGTCCACAATTGACCCAGTGGCAGCTGATAGAGGGTGGTGATCGAACACTGTTTGTGTGACTTGTACCCAGGTCCAGTCATCCCACAGTGATCAGTGCTGGGTCCCTTCATTGTTTGTGACATTCTTAAATGATGTAGATGGGAATGTGGGTGGAGGGTGAGATGATGTGAAGTAGATTTATGGATGCAACAGAGATTGGCTGGGTGTTAACTAATGAGGTTGTGTGAGGATATAAATGGATTGCTCAGTTAGATGCAATGGTGGCAGATGAGGTGAGAATACAAGGTGATGCCCTTCGTAAGTAACAGCAAAACAGGATAACACTCTGAGTGGCAGGCCACCAGAATTTCAGGGTAATAGCAGGATCTTGGGATGCTTGGTCACAGATCCATAAAGGTGGGGGATGCAGACTCATGGGGTACTTCAGAAAGTCTATGGGATGTGTCATTTGAGTTTTATCAGTTGTGGTAGAGATGATAAGAGCAGGGAGGATATTTTGGTGCTGGACAGAGTTTTGTTTAGGCCTCTGCTGATGTATAGTGTGTAGTTCTTGTCAATACACTGCAGGAAGGATGTCAACCCATTCCAGCAGTTGCAGACAAGATTCACCAGGACATTGCCTGACATGGAGCTCTGATCAGAGGCTGGATAACCTCGGGTCATTATCTTTGGAAGAAAGAAGACGTTGTCGGTTGTTGGTGGGGGGGGGGGGTGGCATGTAGGGGTGGTAGGAGAGAACTTGATCAACATGTATACGATTATGAGGGGCATAGATAAAATATTTAGACAGCGGCTATTCCCATAACAAAGGATCAATAACAAGGGCACATGGCACTCCCACATTTTGCAGAGAAGGTCAGGAGCTTTAGAATGGATTTGTTATTTATTTCCACCCAGAGGACGGTGAAGGGCCTAAATGGAATTACCTGGGATGGTAGGTGAGGCAGCTAACCTCACAAGAAGCTCTTCAATGAACACTTGAAGTTTCATAATAGACTTAGAAAAGTACAGGCCCTTCGGCCCACGATGTTGTGCCGTGGAATAATCCTAATCCAAAAATAAAATAGCCTAACCTACATTCCCCTCAATTCGCTGCTGTCCATGTGCATGTCCAGCAGTTGCTTAAATGTCACTAATGACTCCGCTTCCACGACTACCACTGGCAAACTATTCCATGCGCTCACAACTCTCTGGGTGAAGAACCTCCCTCTGACATCTCCTCTATACCTTCCTCCTAACACCTTAAAACTATGACCCCTTGTGGCAGTCAATCCTGCCCTGGGGAAAAGTCTCTGGCTATCGACTCTATCCATGCCTCTCATTGCCTTGTACACCTCAATCAGGTCACCTCTCTTCCTCCTTCTCTCCAGAGAGGAAAGTCCGAGCTCAGTCAACCTCTCCTCGTAAGACAAGCCCTCTAGTCCAGGCAGCATCCTGGTAAACGTCCTTTGCACCCTCTCCAAAGCGCCCACATCTTTCCATAATAGGGCGCCCAGAACTAGACACAATATTCCAAGTGTGGTCTCACCAGGGTTTTGTAGAGCTACTCGAAGATGTGGGCCTGGTATGGAACAATGGGGCTCAAAAAGGAACAGCTTATGATTAGCAGCACAGACACGAAGACTGTAGTACCTTCTGTATTGTAAGATACTATAATTCTACGATATATATATGGTCCTCTAAAATGGACAACCGTTACAGCAAATTTTATCCTGTCACATAAACGAGACGGTTTGTACAATATGATCGGAGGAAAAGATGTGCTGAATTGTAAAGTGTTTCAAAGTGCGTCTGGTCTTGTCTACATAGCTCCTAGTAACTATAGAGTGACTGTAAGCAGTCCCACAGTGAGCCTGTCATCATCGATGTATCTGCCAGTAGCTACAGAGTGAAGGTAAATGGTGACTCTTGCCTCAGCCTTTTCTGCTCATCTTAACTGTGCTCCTCATGATTTTACAAACCTCTATAATGTCACCCCTCAAACTCCCATGTTCGAGTGAAGAAAATGTCCCAGCCTTTCTTCATAACTGAAACCCTCCAATCTTGGCAATATCCTGGTAAACTTTTTCTGCACCCTCTCCAATTCAGTAACGTCCTTCATACAGCAGCGTGACCAGAACTGTACACAGTACTCCAAAAGTGTCACCAGTGTCCTGTACAACCTCAACATGAGGCCTGGCAGCTGTGTGAAGAGAAATCAGAATTCTGAGGAAGGGCCACTGGACCTTAAACGTTAACTCTGATTTCTCTTTGTTGATGCTGCCAGACCTGCTGAGCTTTTCCAGCAACTTCTGTTTTTGTACCTTCCTAACCATCCTGTCTACCTATGATATACCTCTCAAAAAGCTACATATATGAACCCCTAGGTCTGTCCGACAATACTATCCAAGGCTCTACCATTAACTGTATACGTCTTGCCCTGTTTGTTTTGCCAAAATGCCATACCTCCCAGTGATCCAAATTAGACTCCATCTGCCACTCATCACCCCATTGGCCCAAATGTTCAAGATCTGTTTGTAATCTTAGATAACCTTCTTCACGATCAACCATACCACCAATTTTAGTGTCATTGGCAAGTTTACCAACTTTGCCTCCTAAATTCTAATCCAAATCGAGTAACAAAGGTGGACCCGGCACCAATTCCTGCAGAAAACTGCTGTTTACAGGCCTCAAGTTTGATAAGCAATCTTCCACCACCACCTTCTGTCTCCCACCGTCAAGGCAATTTTGTATCCAATTGATGAGCTTTCCCCAAATCCCATGTGGTCTAACTTCACTAATTAGTCTACCATGCAGAACCTTGTCAAAGGCTTTACTAACATCCATGTTGACAATGCCACTATGCCCTCATCAATCTTTTTGGCTCCTTACTCAAAAAACTCAATCAAGTTTATGAAACACGATTTCCCACGCATAAAGCCATGCTGACAATCCCTAAAGTGTCCTTGTCTCTCCAAATGTGTATAAATCCTGTGTCAGAATCCGCTGTAACAACTTGCTCACCGTGAATGTCAAACTTACAGGTTTATGTTTCCCAGGCTTTTCCTTACAATCTTTCTGAAAGAAAGGCACAACATTAGCCACCCTTCAATCCTCCAGCACCTCACCCATGTCTGTAGATGATACCAATGTCTCAGAAAGGATCTGGTGCTGCTGGAAAACCTGCCCCTCCAGTGGTTATGCAACAAGAAAATCTTTCCTAACTTCCCACAAATTTCTGGGATATACTTGATCAAGTCCCAAAGATTTATTCACCTTTATGTATTTTAAGGCCTCCAACACTTCCTCTTCTGGAATGTGAATTGTTTTGAAGAAGTCACTATTTATTTCCCTGAATTCCCTAGCCTTCATTTCTTTCTCCATAGTGAAAACTGATGCTAAATATTTGTATAGTATCTTTCCCATCTCCTGTGGTTCCACACATAGACAACAACGAAAACAAGCCAGTTTGGTGAGCAAGTCAACAATCTCTCCACAATCCAAGCTACAAATCTTTGCTAAAACTTTAAATGTAGAAGACCATGTTGATATTAACGGGGCCCTATTTTCTCCCTAGCTACTCTTTTTTGCTCTTATTGTACTTGTAGAATTTCTTTGGATTATCCTTATCTGCTAAATTTATCTCATATCCCCTTTTAGCCCTCAGTTCTGCATGATAAAAGGAAGAAGTACCTTCCAGGTCAAGAAAAGGGAGACAGTCGAAAGAAAACTTTATAAAAAAAATTGTGTAAAAGTTAAAGCTCAAAACAGGCATGATGTACAAACTGGTATGTTGGCATTTTATGATGATTCAAAGAGGTTGGTTATAGAATATTACTGGTGTTATCTCTTTACAAGGAGAACACAAATAATATACATCTGCAAAACATCCGAAACACCAAAGCAGGTAGAAATAACTTTAAAAGCAGCCCTATTTAATCCTATTAACCTTCAAGAAACATATGGTCCAGTATATGTCATCATTATTAATCAAATAGCTTCCAGCTTGGAGAATGAAATAATTTACATGCTCGGAATTATGGAAAAAGATTTCCTCTGGCCTCATTCTTTTAATGTGGTCCCAGTACAGTTAGTGAGTTTGGAAAACCATCTGTTGTTTCAAAGCTCCATTCCCCATGCTATGTGTTTATATTCAGAACACACACACAGACACACACACACACACACACACACACAAACTAGGAACAACTCCAGGAGTCTGTGCTGTTGATGTGTTCTTTCCTGAAGTGGACAGTCTCCAATAAAACCTACATGTGCTGTTTTCGTAATTCCTCTACGTATGAGGATCTGCCAGATGTAGGCCACCATGGAAATTCCCTTAAAATTTAATAATAGTTGCACTTGCAATAAATATCCATCTGCTTAACAGGCAATAAAATGGGCAACAACTCTATGCTTAAAAACTAGGGATGTTTCACCTTCCTAACAGGATAGGATAAGATATCCTTTTTGCAAAACCTGTCTGGGGACCCTTTCAGACAAGAAATTTCTCCTCATCTCAGTCCGAGATGATTAGTGCCTTATCCTGATGCACGTGCACTGGGCTTTAAATTCCGTGACCACTGGAAAAAATTCAGTATTGAACCTCTTCATATTTTCTTTTTCGATGAAATTGATTGTGATTTTCTAAACTCTAGCCATCAGAGCAATTTACTCAGACGCTTAGCATGGGACAACCCGGTCATTTCAGGAATCAGTTTACTTTAACCTTTGTTGTACTATCTTGAAAGCAAGTATTTCATTCAAAGAACAAAGAAAATTACAGCACAGGAACAGGCCTTTCGGCCCTCCAAGCCTGTGCCGATCAAGATCCTCTGTCTAAACCTGTCATCTATTTTCTAAGGGCCTGTATCCTTTTTCTGCCTGCCCATCCATGTACATGTACCTGTCCAGATACATCTTAAAAGACACTATCGTGTCTGCATCTACCACCTCCGCTGGCAACACATTCCAGGCACCCACCACCCTCTGCGTAAAGAACTTTCCACGCATATCTCTCCTAAACTTTCCTCTTCTCACTTTGAACTCATGACCCCTAGTAATTGAGTCCCCCACTCTGGGGAAAAAGCTTCTTGCTGTCCACCTTGTCAATACCCCTCATGATTTTGTAGACCTCAACCAGGTACCCCCTCAATCTCCGTCTTTCTAATGAAAATAATCCTAATCTACTTAACCTTTCTTCATAGCTAGCGCCCTCCATACCAGGCAACATCCTGGTGAACCTCCTCTGCACCCTCCAAAGCATCCACATCCTTTTGGTAATGTGATGACCAGAACTGTACACAGTACTCTAAATGTGGCCAAACCAAAGTCTTATACGACTGTAACATGACCCGCCAGCTCTTGTACTCAATACCCCGGCCAATGAATGAAAGCATGGCGTATGCCTTCTTGACCACTCTATTGACCGGCGTTGCCACCTTCAGGGAACAATGGACATTATGAAGTCCCTGACAAGATATACTGACATTGGTTGCTGTACATGGTGTAAAATTGGGAATGTAATGGGGTTTCAATAGTCACTGTTGAATTGGAAATTCAGGAATTTGTAAATTTGCTATATGAAATAATTAAGCTGTGCAGCAGGCTGGGAAAACAAGCTAGACTAATGGACTTTACACATAAAGGCCCTGAAACTAATAAAGATGCACAAAATAGCAGTTTTAAAATTGTTCAATGTTCTGAAATTAGAGGTAGCGCTGAAACCTGTTTCACACGCACACAGAGAAACCCCTATCAAGAACCTAGGGCTGACCATTCAGTAGGAAACGGACTGGTCTTGCCGTATAAATCCAGTGGGGACAAGGGCATGTTTCATGTGGGAAATCCTGGAGCGACTAACTCAACACTTGACTTCCCAAAGCCTGCCCAGCTCCTCCAAAGCTAAAATCAGGAGTGTGCCGATGATGATGATGATGATGATGCAAATCCAACATCACTCAAAAAAGGGGATGTGTGGGTTATAGGGGGATGGGTCTGGGTGGGATGCTTCAAGGGGCGGTATGGACTTGTTGGGCCGAAGGGCCTGTTTCCAAACTTTAGGTAATCTAATCTAATCTAATCTAAAATCTTGACACCATCCAGTACAAAGCAGGCAGCTTGATTGGCACCACATCCACTAACATTTGATAAGGTTCCCCATGGTAGGGTCATTCAGAAGGTCAGGAGGAATGGGATACAGGGGAACTTAGCTGTCTGGTACAGAATTGGCTGGCCAACAGAAGACAGCGAGTGGTAGTAGAAGGAAAATATTCTGCCTGGAAGTCAGTGGTGAGTGGTGTTCCACAGGGCTCTGTCCTTGGGCCTCCACTGTTTGTAATTTTTATTAATGACTTGGATGAGGGGATTGAAGGATGGGTCAGCAAGTTTGCAGACGACACGAAGGTTGGAGGTGTCATTGACAGTATAGAGGGCTGTTGTAGGCTGCAGCAGGACATTGACAGGATGCAGAGATGGGCTGAGAGGTGGCAGATGGAGTTCAACCTGGATAAATGCGAGGTGATGCATTTTGGAAGGTCGAATTTGAAAGCTGAGTACAGGATTAAGGATAGGATTCTTGGCAGTGTGGAGGAACAGAGGGATCTTGGTGTGCAGATACATAGATCCCTTAAAATGGCCACCCAAGCAGACAGGGTTGTTAAGAAAGCTATGGTGTTTTGGCTTTCATTCGCAGGGGGATTGAGTTTAAGAATCGTGAGATCTTGTTGCAGCTCTATAAAACTTTGGTTAGACCGCACTTGGAATACTGTGTCCAGTTCTGGCTGCCCTATTATAGGAAAGATGTGGATGCTTTGGAGAGGGTTCAGAGGAGGTTTACCAGGATGCTGCCTGGACTGGAGGGCTTATCTTATGAAGAGAGGTTGACTGAGCTCGGACTTTTTTCATTGGAGAAAAGGAGGAGGAGAGGAGACCTAATTGAGGTATACAAGATAATGAGAGGCATAGATAGCGTGATAGCCAGAGACTATTTCCCAGGGCAGAAAAGGCTAACACGAGGGGTCATAGTTTTAAGCTGGTTGGAGGAAAGTATAGAGGGGATGTCAGAGGCGGGTTCTTTACATAGAGAGTTGAGAGAGCATGGAATGCATTGCCAGCAGCAGTTGTGGAAACAAGGTCATTGGGGTCATTTAAGAGACTGCTGGACATGCATATGGTCACAGAAATTTGAGGGTGCATACATGAGGATCAATGGTCGGCACAACATCGTGGGCTGAAGGGCCTGTTCTGTGCTGTACTGTTCTATGTTCTATGTTCTAACATTTACACTCTCCGCCAATAATTGTCACCATCAGCAATTTGTACTCGCTCTAATATACACTGCTGAAATTCACCAACGACATTCAAACAGCAGTTTCCAAACCCTAGACCACTACATTCTTGTAAAGACACTAGTAGCCGATACATGGGAACACTCGTCCATGTAATATCCCATGCAAGTTATTTTGAAATACATTGCCTGCGGGGTGCAATGATGAAATGACTCAACACCCAGAACCCATTTCCATCATCAAATAGTTAAGTGATATTACACCAGTGGGAAGAAACCTCTGTGCTTTAGAAGCTTCTTCACTGAATGAAGGAAAGACATGCACAATTAACAATTTGTTCTCCAGCCTATTGCTGACTATTATTGACCAATCATGTTATTAATTGATTACAAATACATCCAAACATGTTACTCTTGTGTCTTAATGGCAAATGATGACAATTCCAGGTCTTCCCATGATCTCACAGTATTTACTAGCCATCCTTAGCCGGGGGGTGGGGTTAACAATATCTTACTCAACCACAGTCCAGTATGACTGACTTCTTCATCTGTTATTCATTTCTTCATGTTAGAAGGAAAGGGGGTGTCATTTATCTGGGAGTACATATTCTAATGACAGTTGCCTAATTATTCTGAGGTCAGGATTTTCTTCTAATCTTTACAGAACAATGAGCTGTTACAAAGGGCCTTTTTCAAGGGGGATCACCATCATACAGTGGCAGGATGGTGGCTTCCTGGTTAGCACTGCTGCCTCACAGTGCCAGGGACCTGAATTCAATTCCACCCCTGGGTGACTGTCTGTGTGGAGTTTGCACATTCTCCCTATGTCTGTGTGGGTTTGCTCTGGTTTCGTCCACACTCCAAAGATGTGCAGGCTAGGTGGATTGGCCATGCTTAATTGTCCACATGTACATTAGGTGGGATATGTTGTTAGAGTCGGTGTGGACTTGTTGGGCCGAAAGGCCTGTTTCCACACTGTAGGGATTCTATTCTAGGCTGATGATCATAAGTTTGCGCGCGCGCGCGTGTGTGTGTGTGTGTGTGTGTGTGTGTGGTTTTGCAATCACCAAAAAGATCTTAACTAAAGTGACTGAAGCTTTCCATCTTCTTTCCTACTTTAAAAATCATGCAACAAGGGCTTCCCTTTCCAGAACTGTCATGTTGTAGGCTTGTTTCCTCCTCATAAGACCATATTATGCAATTTAAATGATACACTTTACTATCCTAGCTGGATTCTATGGGTATGAAGGCAACAATTCTGACTGTAAGAATTTCCACTACAGTTAACAATCTGTTTTGGCCATTTTTTATATCAACAAAACAAAAATTGCAGGCAACAAGATAACAAAGTGTGAAGCTGGATGAACACAGCAGGCCAAGCAGCATCTCAAGAGCACAAAAGCTGACGTTTTAGGCCTAGACCCTTCATCCGAGACGGGGGAAGAGGAGAGGGTTCTGAAATAAATGGGGAGAGAGGGGGAGGCAGATTGAAGATGGATAGAGAAGAAGATAGCTGGAGAGGAGACAGATAAGTTGGGGGGGATGAAGCCAGTAGAGGTGAGTGTAGGTGGGGAGGTAGGGAGGGTATAGGTCAGTCTGGGGAGGACGGACAGCTCAAGGGGGCGGGATGAGGTTAGTAGGTAGGGAATCGGGGTGCAGTTTGAGGTGGGAGGAGGGGATAGCTGAGAGGAAGAACAGGCTAGGGAGGCAGGGACGAGCTGGGCTGGTTTTGGGATGCAGTAGCAAGAGAGGAGATTTTGAAGCTTGTGAAATCCACATTGATACCATTGGGCTGCAAGGTTCCAAAGTGGAATATGAGTTTCTGTTCCTGCAACACTTGGGTGGCGTCATTGTGGCACTGCAGGAGGCCCAGGATGGGCATGTCTTCTAAGGAATGGGAGGGGGAGTTGAAATGGTTCATGACTGGGAGTTGGAGTTGTAATTGCGAACTGAGCGTAGGTGTCCTGCAAAGTGGTCCCCAAGCCTCCGCTTGGTTTCCCCAATGTAGAGGAGGCCACATCGGGTACAGCAGATGCAGTATAACACATTGGCAGATGGGCAGGTGAACATCTGCTTTATGTGGAAAGTCTTCTTGGGGCCTGGGATGGAAGTGAGGGAGGAGGTGTGGGGGCAAGTGCAGCACTTCCTGCGGTTGCAGGGGAAAGTGCCGGGTGTGGTTGTGTTGGAAGGGAGTGTTGAGCGGACAAGGGAGTCAAGTAGAGAGTGGTCCCGAAAGTTACGGGAACAGCAACTCATATTCTGCTTAGGAACCTTGCAGCCCAATGGCATCAATGTGGATTTCACAAGCTTCAAAATCTCCCCATCCTCCACTAAATCCCAAAACCAGCCCAGATCGTCCCTGCCTCCCTAACCTGTCCTTCCTCTCACCTATCCCCTCCTCCCACCTCAAGCCGCACCTCCATTTCCTACCTCATCCTGCCCCCTTGACCTGTCCGTCCTCCCCAGACTGACCTTTCCCCTCCCTACCTCCCCACGTACACTCACCTCTACTGGCTCCATCCCCGCCCCTTTAACTTGTCTGATTCCTATCCAGCTATCTTCTCCTCTATCCATCTTTGATCCGCCTCCCCCTCTCTCCCTATTTATTTCAGAACCCTCTCCCCCTCCCCCTTTTCTGATGATGGGTCTAGGCCTGAAACATCAGCTTTTGTGCTCTTGAGATGCTGCTTGGCCTGCTGTGTTCATCCAGCTCCACACTTTGTTATCTCAGATTCTCCAGCATCTGCAGTTCCCATTATCTCTGACACAAAAATCCCAGGCAGCCACTTAATCTCAACAAAGAAACATGGGAAGCCTGACACTGATAAAGAGTCACAGTTATAGAGTTATACAGCATGGAAACAGACCCTTCAGTCCAAACAGTCCATGCCAAATGCAATCCGAAACTAAACAAGTTCCACTTATCTCCTCCTGGCTCATAACCCTCCAATCCTTTCCTATTCATGTATCCTTCCAAATGTCTTTGACACCTAATTGTACCCGCATTTACCACTTGATGAGAAAGTTCGTTCCACATGCGGACCACTCTTTCTGTACAAAACTCGCCTCACGTCTTTTTAAAAATCTCTCTCAACTTAAAAATGAGCCCCCTAGGCTTGAAATTCTCCAACTTAGGGAAGAGAAGACTACCATCAACTCTGTCTCGACCTCTCATTATTTTATAAACTTCTATCAATCACCTCTCAACCTCCTACACTCCAGTGAAAAAAGTCTCAGCCTACACAGTCTTTCTTTATAACTCAAGGCCCCATACCTGGCAACATCCTGGTAAGTCTATTCTGAATCCTCTCCAGCTTGATAATATCCTTCCTGTAACTGGGTGACCAGAACTGGACTCAGAAGAGGCCTCACCAATGCCCTGTACAACCTTAACATGACTTCGCAACTTCTACACTCAAAAGGCTGAGCAATGAAGGCAAGTGTGCCAAATGCTTTTTTAACCATCCTATCTGTACGGGTAGTTATGCTATTACATGTGTTTTGTGAACATAGATGGGCAACAACACGATTGACAAATTAGTGTTTGGATAACGCAAGCTTTCTGCTGTACAGGTATAATGATGTTCTATAGCGTGATTCTTGATAGTGTGCAGTCACATAGGAAAACAATTACCATGTTATACCAGAGATAATGGGAACTGCAGATGCTGGAGAATCCGATATAACAAAGTGTGGAGCTGGATGAACACAGCAGGCCAAGCAGCATCTTAGGAGCACAAAAGCTGACTTTTGGGCTTTTCTGATAAAGGATCTAGGCCCAAAACATCAACTTTTGTGCTCCTAAGATGCTTCTTGGCCTGCTGTGTTCATCCAGCTCCACACTTTGTTATCTCATGTTATACTAGAACTACTTGGATATGACCCAAGCTTTAAAGAATTATGTATCCGCGCTCCTAGGACCCTCTGTTCTATCACATTACCCACAGCCTTATCATTACTTGTGTTAAGCCCTTGTTTGTTGCACCAAAGTACAATAACTTCAATTTATCCAGCTTGAATTCCATCTACTATTTTTTCACCCATTAACCCATTTTAATCAGTATCCCTTCTCTATTCTTAGAAAACCCACTTCACTGTCTACAATACGTCTAATTTTGCTGTCATCCACAAACTTACTAACCACGCCTTCTATATTTTAGAACATAGAACATAGAACAGTACAGCACAGAACAGGCCCTTCAGTCCACGATGTTGTGCCGACCATTGATCCTCATGTATGCACCCTCAAACTTCTGTGACCATATGCATGTCCAGCAGTCTCTTAAATGACCCCAATGACCTTGCTTCCACAACTGCTGCTGGCAACGTATTCCATGCTCTCACAACTCTCTGTGTAAAGAACCCGCCTCTGACATCCCCTCTATACTTTCCTCCAACCAGCTTAAAACTATGACCACTCATGTTAGCCATTTCTGCCCTGGGAAATAGTCTCTGGCTATCAACTCTATTTATGCCTCTCATTATCTTGTATACCTCATCCAAATCATTTATATAAATGGCAAACAAAAGAGAACCCAGAACGATCCCTGTCGAACACCTGACTACTGGTCACTGGCCTCCAATCCAAAATGCAACGCTCCACCAGTACTCCCTGTCTCCTGCCATTAAGCCAATTATGTATCCAGTTGGCAAGCTTACCCTGAATCTCATGTGACCTAACTTTACTAAAGGCAAGAGAATCAATGATAAGGGAAATGTTTACATTTAGATAGGAATGTAAAGTGGGTGTCATAAATTTCAAGTAGTCTCCTTATTTATGTAACTTTATTGCTCAGAGTCTTTCACATTTTTGTTTTTTTTGTCCTAACATTACTGTTTCTTCACTACCTTGCTCAGTCAAGATCCTGGAATTCTCCCTCAAATGAAATCCTGTGTCCACAATCAATACATAAACTGTGGCCATTCAAGAGGGGAGATCTCAACCACCTTCTCAAGGCTCAGTTAAGGAAGGACAATAAATGCTGGTCAGTCAGTCATACATCCAAAAACAGTTTTGTTTAAAACAAAAAAGGATGCATCTGTTAATCAAATGGCAAAACGTTATTTTTCTTCATGCTATGGGTGCTTACCAATTTTGACAACAACAAATGTGTCGGCTGCCTTTGTTTTGTTTTTGATGGAGAGTGCTTACAGAATGAAGACAATGGGTGGTTCGTACCAGAAGCATTGATAAAATTTTCAGAGGCATATTAACGAGCATGCGCAAGTATAGGAGAGGAGAGGGAAAGAGCCGGGAGAGTGACTTTGTGTACATAACATTCATCATTGTGAGGCCTTTCACAGGATGTGGGGACATTGGCTGCAGTTTACTGAGCATAATTCCAAATGTAAAAAGAATGCCAGCGGGGTCAGGCAAAGTCCACATGGGCGATGGTGTTAGGAGACTTGCTAGATAGGGGCACAGACAGGCATTTCTGTGGCCGAGTTTGAGACTCCAGGACGGTGTGTTGCCTCCCTGATGCCAGGGTCAAGGTGTCCCTGAGCAGTTACGTGACATTCTCAAGGGGTAGGATGATTGGCCAGAGGTTGTTGTGCACATTTGTACCAATGACATCGGTAGAAAGGGGGATGAGGTCTCGTGGAGTGAGTACAGGGGGTTTAGAAAGAGGTTGAAAAGCAGAACCTCAAGGGTAGTAATTTCTGGGTGGCTCCCATGCTAGTGAGGGAAGGAGTGGAACGAAAGGACAGATGAATGTGTGGCTAAGGAGCTGGTGCAGGGGATGGGGTTTCAGGTTCTTGGATTTCCAGGGTAGGAGTGCCTGTACAAGAGGGATGGGGGTTGCACCTAAACTGGAGGGGAACCAGTCTCCTATCATGGATGTTTGCTGGTGCTGCTTCAGGGATTTAGCCTCAAGAGTGTTTATTTCAATGCAAGCAGTGTTATAGGTAAGGCAAATAAGCTTGGAGCCTGTATCAGTACATGGGACTAAGTTGTGGCCATTACAGAGACTTGGTTGAGAGAAAGACAGGACTGGCTGCCCAACTTTCCAGGGCTTTGTTGTTTTAGATGAAATAAAGACGAAAGCAAAAGAGGTTACCCTCCACCCACTGCATCCCAAAACCAGTCCAACCTGTCTCTGCCTCCCTAACCTGTTCTTCGTCTCACCCATCCCTTCCTCCCACCCCAAGCCGCACCCCCATCTTCCTACTAACCTCATCCCACCTCCTTGACCTGTCCATCTTCCCTGGACTGACCTATCCCCTCCCTACCTCCCCACCTATACTCTCTCCACCTATCTTCTTTTCTCTCCATCTTCGGTCCGCCTCCCCCCTGTCCCTATTTATTCCAGAACTCTCACCCCATCCCCCTCTCTGATGAAGGGTCTAGGCCCGAAACGTCAGCTTTTGTGCTCCTGAGATGCTGCTTTGCCTGCTGTGTTCATCCAGCCTCACATTTTATTATCTAGGAGCAGTCACTTTGTTGGGTTTGTTTTTACAGACTCCCTAATTGTTGCAGAAAAGAAGAGGAGCAGATTGGGAGGCAGATACTGGAAACGTGCAGAAGTTGCAGTGTTGTAGTCATGGGTGATTTCAACCTTCCAAATATTGATTGGAAACATTTTAGTTGTAATAGATTACATGGAGCAAATTTTATCCAATGTGTTCAGGAAGGATTTCTAACACAGTATGCAAATAGACCAACACGAGGAGAGGCCACTTTGGATTTGATGCTTGGCAATGAATCCGACCAAGTGTTAGACTGGTTGGTAGGAGAGTGTTTTGGCGGTAGCGAACATAACTCTGTTTCTTTTACAATAGTCATGGAAAAGAATAGGTACATACAGCAGGGTAAGGTTTATAATTGGGGGAAGGGTAATTACAATTCTGTTAGGCCAGAACTGGGTAACATAAAGTGGGAACAGATGCTGTCAGGGAAGAATACTATTGAAATATGGAGATTGTTTAAGGAACGCATACTGAGTGTGCTTGATATGATTGTCCCTAGCAGGCAGGGAAGATGCGGTCAAGTGAGGGAGCCTCGGTTCTCGAGACGTCGAACGACTGGTTAAGAGGAAGAAGGATGCTTATATAAGGTTCAGGAAACAAGGGACGGAAAAGGCTCTAGAGGGATACAAGTCATCCAGGAAGGAGCTGAAGAAAGAGCTTCGGAGAGCTATAAGGGGATGTGAGAAATCCTTGGCAGATAAGATCAAGGAAAACTCCATTTTTTGTATATTTGTGAGGACTAAGAATGACCAGAGAAAGGGTAGCGCTGATCAAGGATTGTAAATGGAATTTGTGCATGGAGCCTTAAGATATAGGAGAGGTCCTTAATGAATAACTTTCTTTGGTATTCACAACTGAGAGGGACCTAGTTGTAGTGGAGGACTGTGTGAAACAGGCTGGTAGTCTGGAGGTCGATGTCAGTTAGGAAGATGTACTCGGAATTTTGATGAAGATAGGTTAGTCCCCAGGCCTGATGGGATTTATCCAAGGATTCTATGGGAAGCAAGGGAAGAGATTGCAGGGCCTTTGGCAATAATTATCTTTTTAATTATCTTTTTGTCTTCACTGTCCACGGGCATAGTACCGGAAGATTGGAGAGAGGCAAACATCATTCCCTTGTTCCAAAAAGGGAATAGGGGTAACCCCAGAAATTACAGGCCAGTTAGTCTTACATCACTGGTGGGTAATTATTGGAAAGGGCTCTGAGAGATAGGATTTATTATCACTTGGAAAGGCACAGTTTCATTCGTGGTAGTCAGCATGGATTTGTGAGGGGTAGATCAAGCCTCACAAATCTTACTGAATTCTTTGAAGAGGTGACCAAGAATGTGGATGAATGTACAGCAGTGGATGTGGTACACATGGATTTAAGTTAGGCATTTGCTAAGGTTCCCCATGGTTAGCTCATGCACAAGGCAAGGAGGCATGGGATCGGGGGGTATGTGGCAGATTGGATTCAGAATTGGCTGACCCTTAGAAGACAAAGGGTGGTAGTGGACGGAAAATATTTAACATGGTGCTCAATTATGAATGAATATCACAAGGATCTGTCCTGGGTCCTCTTCTATTTGTGATTTTTGTAAATGATTTGGATGAAGGAGGTGGAAGGGTGGTTTAGTAAGACTGCGGATGATATGAAGGTGGGTGGAGTTGTTGATAGTGCAGAGGGCTGTTCTAGGTTACAGAGGGGCATTGGTAGGATGCAGAGCTGGACTGAGAAGTGGCAGATGGAATTTAACCCTGAAAAGTGTGAGGTGATTCATTTTGGAAGGACAAACTTGAAAGCAGAATACAGAGTTAACGGAAAGATTCTTGGCAGTGTGGAGGAGCAGAGGGATCTTGGGGTTCATGTCCACTGTTCCCTGAGAGCTACCACCCAGGTGGATAGAGTTGTTAAGAATGCGTATGTTGTGTTAGCTTTCATAAATAGAAGGATTGAGTTCAAGAGCCATGAAGTTATGCTCCAGCTATACAAAACCCTGATTCAGCCATGTCTGGAGTACTGTGTCCAGTTCTGGTCGCCTCATTCCAGGAAAGATGTGGAAGCGTTGGAAAAGGTGCAGATGAGATTTACCAGGATGTTGCCTGGAATGGAGGGAAGGTCTTATGAGGAAAGGTTGAGCGAGCTAGAGCTTTTATCTTTAGAACGGCGAAGGATGAGAGGTTACTTGATAGAGGAGTACAAAATGATCAGAGGTATAGATAGAGTCGACATCCAGAAACTTTATCCTCGGGTGGAGGTAGCTATTATGAGGGGGCATAGTTTTAAAGTGAGTGGAGGTAGATGTAGGGGAGACATCAGAGGTAGGTTCTTTACTCAGAGTGGAAGGGGCATGGAATGCATTGCTGGAGAGGGTAGTGGAGTCGCCCTAATTGGGGGCATTTAAGTGGCTATTAGATAGACATATGGATGATAGTATAAGGTAGGGGTGGGGGTTAGATAGATCTTTGGCTTAGGGTAAAAGTTCGGCACAACATCGTGAGTCAAAGGGCCTGTACTGTTCTATATACTAAGGCAGGTGCAACAGGAACATTTAGAAAAAAAAATTTGGATAGGTGCATGGATAAGAAAGGTTGGGGGGGATATGGACCAAAAGCAGGCAGTTGGAACTAGCTCAGTGAGCACCATGTGCAGCATGGACCAGTTTGGGCTGAAGGGCCTGTTTCCATGCTGTAATACTCTATGAATCTAAGGCTGTTGTTGTTTCAGTAATTTCTCCATACACAATCTCTCATTCTCTCTGTCACGCACATGTGTGCATACGCATACCAATCTATGGGGTGAATTTGCATTTGCAGATTTGTAATTGCATATATATTCTATTTTATTGAAAAAGCACACAGTTTGTAGACAGTCACTCAATGTGGCATTCTATAAATTTCCACTTTGGAAATGAAACCGGTCTAACTCTAGGTTAAAACACAGATGGATTCCAAACAAGGCCTCATGCCTAAAATGCATTGTCTGACCTGAGCTGTCATCTCTGGTGAATTGACAAAGCCTTTAGATGTCTCAGGGCACTGACTTGAAAGAAATTCTGGCATTTGCATTTTAATCAAAACCTGCATCTCCTTTCTAACTGATTAAAAATTCAACAATCATTTTAGTTCAATGCATTCACATCAGCTCTACCAACCTTTGATCTTTTGCTGTCTCTGTCTGTCTCTCTGGTTTTAAATGTCTCTCATTTTTGTTTTCCAGAGCCTTTCTCTATCTCAATGATGAATTTGAAGGAGGGAAATTTTACTTTGCAGATCGTGGAGGCAAGAGAGTTTCAGTGAGTGACCCCACATGCTCAGAGAGAACGTAACTCTGTATCTAACTCCATACTGTTCCTGCCCTGAGAGTGTTTGCGGGGACAGTGTAGATGGACGTTTACTTTCTATCTAACAGTGTCTGAGGGGGTGTACAGGAGACATCTGCCAACATCTGGTCTCTCTGTCTCAGGAGGAAATCTCCCCAAAGTGTGGCCGACTGATCATGTTCCTGTCTGGACAAGAGAATGCACACTCTGTCCGCCCGGTGACAGAGGGGCAGCGCTGTGCCCTCACCTTGAGTTTCACTGAGAAAACCCAAGATGAGCAGGAGGTTTGTATATACCGATTTTGTCTCTCCCTCTGTCTCCATCTTTCTGTTTGTCTCTGTCTTTATTTCTCATTCTCTCTTTCTGTCTATCCCTCCTCTTCTGTCTCGTTCTCTCTGTCTGTTACAATTTTTTTTAATTTGATACTCACTCTCTCGGTCTCTCTAATTCTCTTCCTCTCTGTCTAAGCTTTTCTCTCACTCTCTCCCTCTTTCTCTCTTCCCCCCAACTGCCTGCCTCCTCTTCTCTCTGTAACACACACACTATGTTGTTCTGTCTGTCCCCCTCTCTGATATTCATGCTCTCAGTCTCTTCTCTCTCTCTCTCTCTCACTCTTTCTGTGGTGAGTGGAGTTCCACAGGGCTCTCTCCTTGGGCCTCTACTGTTTGTAATTTTTATTAATGACTTGGACGAGGGGATTGAAGGATGGGTCAGCAAGTTTGCAGACGACACAAAGGTCGGAGGTGTCGTTGACAGTGTAGAGGGCTGTTGTAGGCTGCAGCGGGACATTGACAGGATGCAGAGATGGGCTGAGAGGTGGCAGATGGAATTCAACCTGGATAAATGCGAGGTGATGCATTTTGGAAGGTTGAATTTGAAAGCTGAGTACAGGATTAAGGATAGGATTCTTGGCAGCGTGGAGGAACAGAGGGATCTTGGTGTGCAGATACATAGATCCCTTAAAATGGCCACCCAAGTGGACAGGGTTGTTAAGAAAGCATATGGTGTTTTGGCTTTCATTAACAGGGGGATTGAGTTTAAGAGTCGTGAGATCTTGTTGCAGCTCTATAAAACTTTGGTTAGACCGCACTTGGAATACTGTGTCCAGTTCTGGGCGCCCTATTATAGGAAAGATGTGGATGCTTTGGAGAGGGTTCAGAGGAGGTTTACCAGGATGCTGCCTGGACTGGAGGGCTTATCTTATGAAGAGAGGTTGACTGAGCTCGGTCTCTTTTCATTGGAGAAAAGGAGGAGGAGAGGGGACCTAATTGAGGTATACAAGATAATGAGAGGCATAGATAGAGTTGATAGCCAGAGACTATTTCCCAGGGCAGAAATGGCTAGCACGAGGGGTCATAGTTTTAAGCTGGTTGGTGGAAAGTATAGAGGGGATGTCAGAGGCAGGTTCTTTACGCAGAGAGTTGTGAGAGCATGGAATGCGTTGCCAGCAGCAGTTGTGGAAGCAAGGTCATTGGGGTCATTTAAGAGACTGCTGGACATGCATATGGTCACAGAAATTTGAGGGTGCATACATGAGGATCAATGGTCGGCACAACATTGTGGGCTGAAGGGCCTGTTCTGTGCTGTACTGTTCTATGTTCTATGTTCTGTCTAAATGTCTCTCTCTGTCTCCATATGTCCCTGTTGCGCGCTGGCCATTTCTTCCCCATCCCCTCTCTCTGACATCCTCTGGACACTATACCTCTACCTCTACCTCTCTACCCCCTCGCTCACTCTTGCTTCCTTTCACTGTAACACTTTCTCCGTCTGTCTCTCTCAGGCAAATCCCAGTGTGGAGAGTTTATTGGAGTTGCTGTACCCGGCATCCTCCACCCTTGGTGAGCCTGAACAGATACCAGGCCCTGAGCATGACCGGGAGTCCCCTGAGCAGCAAGAGAGAGCCCACAAGGAGACTCAACGAGCCCGGGACGGGAGGCAGCGGCAGTACAAGAGACCTCAGCCCATGACAGGGGCAGAGAGTCCTGCTCTCAGGGACGAGCTCTGAGTCTGCATTGGAGGGTGTGTGTGCGTGTCTGTGTTGAATTGGGTACTTGTGGGAGGGGGGTTGGGGGCATGGATGTGTGTGGTGTCCGTGGGGTGTTGGGGGCAGGTGGGATGGCGTCGGGAATTCACCCATGAGTTTGACTGACGTGGGACTGTGTGTGTGTGTGTGTGTGTGTGTGTGTGTGTGCGTGCGTGTGTGTGTGTTGTGTGTGTGTGTGTGCGCGCGCGCGCATGTGTACATCTGTCTGTCTCTAGAGAGACAGAGAGAAAAGGGTGATTTGACGGCTCTCCTGTATGAATAGTTAGCCACCGCTGGCCGGTTGCAGGTGATGCTGGCATGTTGTGTTTGGGCATATGGATGGGAGGTTGGGGGATGTGGGGCTGAAAAGGAACATGTTACTGCCATCCCACTACTGAATATACAAACATTCCCTCTCACACTCCCATAGCTACTGGCATCTCCCACAAACATATTGCTGATACAGGCAGTCTCTCACATACATGCTCTACATAGGGGTCTCATAGACCCATACAAGCAGTCTCTCACCCACACATATAGACATCTCTCACATCCATGCAGGGGGTCTCCCCGACACACTACGTACATACAGATGTCTCACAGGCAGTCACACACTCACGTGCCTGTAGGTCTGTCTCACACCCATATATGTGGTGACTCCCCATGCATACACATTCCACATATAAACAGGCAGTCTCTTACACTCTCCATACATACAGGCATCTCATACTCACTCCCATATTTACAGGCACCTCACACCCAGACAGATGGCCTGACACACACACTCCACACATACAGGCATTTCTCGTGCACATTCCCTTATATTCGGGTGGTCTCTCTCACTCATGCATACAGTAGGTCTCTCACACCCATAAAGATAGTCACACACAGGCAGGCAACTCACTCACTCCCCATACTTACAGGCATTTCGTACACACACACACAGAGGCGTCTCACACAATCTCACGTATACAGGCAGTCTCACACGCATTCCCTATGCAGGCTGTCCTATACACTACCCTACATATAGGTGTCTCAACACAACTATACAGGCGGTCTCTCACACTCCTCATACATAGATATCTCCCAGACCCATGCAGATGGTCTCTCACTCACTCCCCATATATACAAGTGTCTCACACATCCAGACAGGTGGTCATACAAACACATACTGATGTCTAACACACACACCCATACAGGTGGTCTCTCACACACTCCCCATACATATTAGAATCTCTTACATCAATACAGGTTGTCACATGCAGACTCACATCCATACAGGCATGCCACACACTCTTCTAAATGGTGTCTCACACACCATAGAACTTCACAATTGGAATATTGCTTACAGTTCTGGTTACCATCTACCGGAAGGATGTGGAAGCTTTGGAGAAGGCACACAACATGTTTACCAGGATGTTGCCTGGTAAGGAGAGATTTTAGCTGTGAAGAAAGGTATGGATAGAATGGAAATTGAGAATTTATCCCAGAGTGGAGGGGCCAATTACTCGGGGGCACAGGTTCAAGGTGCTGGGGTTGGGGGGGTGGGGCTGCAGTTTACAAGAGATGTATGAGGCAAGTTTTTCAGACAGAGTGGTAAGTGCCTGGAACGTGCTGCCAGGGGAGTTGGTTGAAGCCAACACAGTAGCTGGATTCAAGAAGCACTTGGACAAATACATGAATAGGAAGGGAAGAGAGGAACATGGATCCTGAAAGTGAGAACAGTTTTATAGAAAGGCAAAATGTGGTGGAGCAGGGTCGGGGGTGGGGGGGGGGTTGCTGGTGGGGAAGGTGGTTGCTGTGTGCAAAGGACCTGTTCCCACGATCTTTGTACATCAGGCATCATACACCCATACAAGCAGTCACACATGCACACCTCGACATACAGGCACCTCATACATCCATGCAAGCAGTCTCTCTCTCTCTCTCTTCCCACCCCGCCACTCCATACATACAGGTGTCTCTCACAACCGAGACACACACAGGCACCCCATGCACCCATACAGGTGGTCTCTTACACATACAGATGTGTCACACCCATACATAGATGTGTCTCATACATACATCCAAGTGGTCTCTCAAACACCGATATGTGCAATTCACACACAGAGGACACCCATGCACATATGGGCCGTCACACCCACGTAGACAGGTACACACACCCCAATAACTACGGGCAGTATTATGCACGTTCCCCATAGAGACATCTCTCTCACCCATACATGTGGTCTCTCACACTCGCACATCTCCCTGGACAGCTGATGTTTCACACACCCATATGGCTGCTCTCTCTCACACTTGCATGCGCACAGGTACACGTACTCCTACAAACAGACTCTCTCTCACAGACCCATACAGGTGTACTCAAACACATTCACTCCATGAGGCAATTCCACCCACCCCTACGTGGACAGTCAGGTGCATATACACTGTCAGACAGACATGGTCAAACACATGCACATCATGACAGGCATTCACGCCTATTCACAACAATGCACATTCAGATGCTTACAACCCCTACACATACATGCATACATAAACAGAATACAGGCACATTCCAACAACCCCTCACACCCACACAATGTCACACAAACCCACAAAAGCGACACACTACATGTACTGAGAAATAATCCTGTGACAACGCTGGGACTATGATGGGAATGCTCTCTTTTAAGTATGTATAGCTGAGTCATTGCAGTGTTAAATATTTTTATGCAGGAAATATATCTTCTTTTGTTGTTTGCTGTGTTAACTTGCTTCATGTATTTAATCCAGTATCACACTGGCAGTGTTCTTCCACTTTATACCCAGTGTCAGCATTGAGTTTTCTCAGGAACAAGGACAATATAGAGCTACCTCTACATGACCATGACATCAAAGCCTACTCCAGCTTCTTTATACCCCGTATCACGATTGAGCATTCTCAGGAATAATGCAGAACTCCGTGTACATCGCAATGACGATGTAGCCTTACCCCCTCCCCCAACTTTATACCTAGTGTCTGCATGGAGGAGTCCAGGGAACAGGGACAAGCCAGAGCTTTGTCTACACCACCATGCTGGCGTCGCCTATTCCTTTCCAGCAATTTATACCCAGAGTCAGCATGGAGTACTCCCAGGGACAGCAGCAATGCAGAGCTCTCTCTACATCACCATAAGGGTGTATCCTAATTCCCCCACTCCCCCCATGCCTCATTTTATACCTAGTCAAGGGGTGTTGGGGCTGGAGGAGGTGAGGGTGGACTTGTAAGAGACAGTGATCATTTAGAAAGACGCTGGGAAATGAGCTTGCTTATTTCTGAGTGCAAACAATTAATGCAGTGGAGCTGGCTGCAACTAAAATTTGGCAGTGCAAAACAATTCCTGGGTAATAGCTTTCAAAGAGCAGGTCAACTGAGACACAGTACCTCAAAAGGGAATGGTAGGACCACCAAAGAGCGAGTCCCCTGCATGGCCATGCAAACAGAAATTGAAGTCAAGAAGTGAACGTGTGCTGGTGAAGACTGGTGGAGAATGGAGAGGAAGGTAGTGGGGAGGGGTGAAAGCATATACAAGAAGTAAAGAGGGATTACAAGAAAAGACTGAAAGCTAAGATAAACAGGAATTTCAGATTGTCCAGTTTAAGTTCAGAGCTTGGGAATCTGCAATTAGTCAGGATAGAATGCGGTAGACCAAAAAATGATTAGGGAGACTCAGCAGTGACTTTTAAAGGTTAAAGTTGTGCCAAGCGAAGCAGCACTAGGTTTTGAAAAGCCTGTCAATGAGATTGGGACTCTGGATACAGTGCATACAGACTCTAGAAGGCGTTTGATGCAGTGCCACATGAAAGGCTTCCACAGTAAGTGATAGATGTGAAATGAAAAAGAGATCAGGACAAAGGAAGGGAGCCAGCAGTAAATAAAGCACGCGGCACCCTCGGCTTTATTGATCGGGACATAACCTACGAGAGGAAGGACAATAAAGCACAAGGCACCATCAGGTTTTGTATTTTTGTTTTCTTTTCTCTATCTCTGTATACATGATTATCTCTGCATTATCCCCCCCGTTAGTACATCTGTCTTCTCTGTGTATATGTATCGTTGTCTGTCAGTGTGTGTGCGTGTGCGTGCACCTCTCTCTGTCTTTGCTTGTTTGCCCCTGTGTATCTCTCACTGTGTCAATTGCTGCATCCTTCGTTCTCTCTGTATTTTTGTGTAAATCTGTCTTCCCTGTTTTCAAAAAAAGTGCATCGTTCTTTCTCTCTCTCTCTGACTCTGTCTCTTTCTCTGTCTTTGGCACTGGTGAAACCACTTTTGGAGTATTGTATACAGTTCTGGGTCGCGCTGCTGTAGGAAGGATATTATTAAATGGAAGTGAGAAAGCGAGAGACATACAGGGCAAGAGAGAGAGTGAAGAAAGTTGATGAAAAATAATACTGTGCACCAAAAGCACTTAAACGACCCCTCAACTTATAATTTACCTGCGCAGCAACAGATGTTAAGCACCGAACGGACAAGAAAGTTACAAAACTACCTCGAACTGCCGCAGTGTTTCCATTTGACAGGAGTGCTTGAGGGCGGCTATGCGTTGCTCCCGTGACAAGGACAAAACACCCCATCCTCAGGCCCAGAAACTCTGACTCCGTCCCTCCGTAGTTAAGCTTTGGTCTTTTATTGATTCCGACGAGTGATGGAAACGAAGTCAAGAATTTTTGTAACGGGTTCCTTTCACTCACTGACTTCCAAAATCCTTCCATATTACCAGTGATTCCCCTAATATGAGGCCCAGAAAATAGGAACGCTTTTTAAATGACATTCAGGGCAAGTTCTTTCTGAGTGCACCCTGTTTCTAAGTGCTGAACGGCTGGGCTGTAAGTCAATGGTGAAGAGTTACTCTCACAGCCTCTCTCCCTCCGCGTTTACCTCTGCTGTGTTTTGCCTTCACATCGAGGAAAAAAAGAAATCAGGTGCCCTCTCTGTTTCACTTTCTTCCTTCAGCCGCATATTGCGCCCACTCGGTCTGGGATTGCTGTTGTTTTTTCTCTGTGAAATATTAACAACGAGCCTTCCACTTCGAACACAGTCACCTACCTTTCCACTCCTACCCCCAACATCTGTGTTGCTAACTATCCTTCCTTTTCTGCTCATCTTTCTCAACCTCTCGTCAATTGGGCTCCGAAAATTTCTGAACTAATTACGTGTGTTTGATCCATGACTCTAAACTCCAGAGTCGCCTCAATGCTGTAATTCATGTTGAAACTACCCGAGGTTAATACAGGCTGCAGAAATATAAAAAATGCGATCTTTTTATAAACGTTCAGAATGGTCAGGCAGAAAGGACAGGTTCATTTGGGATCTCGAACACTTTCAAATGCGTTAGATTGGTCTTCCACCAAAATCTCTTCCATGCAATCCTTCGAAACTCAGAAAGCAGTTTGTTGGACGCGGAGTCCTTCAGCTCTGCAATGACCAATTTAGAATATTGTCACAGGGGTGAATATAAACAAAATGGAAATTTCACTTCCAGCAAATTCAAGAGATTTCAGTCCTGTATGATCAGTTCTTACGACAAACGTCCGCAAAATTCAAACTTTGCCATTGTCTTCATCTATGGTCGTCTTTTACAAACTCCAGAGAGTTGGCTGCAACTGCAGCTGGAACAGATGACTTGATCATTTTTTTGCAACATGGTTTTGAGGGATCTTGCTCTGTGCAAATGCCCCCTCAGATTCTGGCAGTGACGAAATATCAAAAGAGCAAAATATCGTTGGCTGTGGAGATTTGGGACAGCCTGAGGCGATTTCGGGGACAAAGTAATAACAAGGTGTTCTTCGTTATGGCCTGCATTGAAACCACACAAAGATGATGCCGACTGAGATCAGTTTGGTTTGGCTTTTCTGGATGGTCACTGGAATTGTCAGAGACGATCTGTTTTCTCTCACCGACTGAAAACTAAAGGTATGTTAGTGAGTTTTGAGAAGAGTTTTACATACAGCTGAAGAAGGACACCACTTTGATTGGGACAACACATCCATCCTAGGTCAAACCAAACAGAGACATGCACGAGAAATCCTAGAGGCATGGCATGCCAACCGGAACTCCATCAACAAACAGATTGATTTGGAGCCAATCCACCAGTGGCTGAGAAAAAGAACAGGAAATGACATCACCAACATAGGAAATGACATCACCAACTCAAGGAAACCTAAACAGATAAATAGAAAGCGGGACATAACACCAGTGCTTCACCAGAGGCTCATGATGATGCTACCTAGAATGGTGATGAAACATCTGGGAACACCATCCGTGTTTCAGTGAAGAAGGTGGATGAAGGTGCACCTGTGGACTGCACCTTCTTCGTGAAGAGGGTCCTGTTTGACTGTTGTGGGTTCGCTGCTGCGGACATTTACTGCCTGCAGGATTTCCCCGGAGGAGGTTTTTACGATGTGACCTTCAGGAGTGCCACGCTTTGCGAGCGCTTCCTGGAGGTTTTCAAGGAGAAAGGAGGTGAGGGCCCCCTCTCTGTATTGACCGCTGTCCCGCTGTTTGTGATGCCAGCAGAGAGGAGCCGTATGGTGACTATACATATGTACAACCCGCATGTGCCAGCAGTTGATGTCCTGACCTTCCTTGGAAGGTACGTGAAGGTGGAAGGGGACCTAACCGACATCATGGACCGCTTTGGGATCTGGACCAGTAAGAGGCAGGTCAAGGTGACGCTGAGGATGGGCGCGGACGGGAACATCGTACACCCACCATCCAGCTTTGCGATCGGCGGGAGCAAGGGCTACCTGACCTATGCAGGGCAACCTAAAGTCTGCCATGCCTGTGGTAGGTCAGGTCACGTGGCGGCCGACTGCAAAGCCACCATCTGCAGGGAGGAGGGACGCCTTGCAAAGGATTGCCCACGAGAGAAACGCTGCAACCTTTGCGGGGAAGCGGGCCACCTCTATAGGGCATGCCCGCAGCGGGGGGCCACCTACACCCAGGTCGCCGGCAGGGGCAATGCGGGGCCAGCCCCCCCCCCGGAGGAGATAAGGCACCAGGCCCCTGCAAGGACCCCACTAATGTGCAGGAGGGCCAGGTTGTGCAGGAGGGCCCAGCCCTGCAGGATGGGCCCGAGGCCAGCAAAGCGCCCCTGCAGGCTCCGCTACCCCCTGACAACCCAGAGTCGATGGAGGCGGCGACAGGCGACCCAGGGGAGTGGACAACAGTCCGGAAAGCGAGGAGGAAGGTGCGTTGGTGGGCCCAGGAACCGCAAACATCAGGCGGGAAGAGGCAGCTACAGGGGGGCTATACGAGCTCCTCTGACGAGGGAGATTCGGAGAGGGCCCGCCCGAAGCAGAAGTTAAAGGTCTCAAGGGAGAAGGAAAGCAGCACCATGCTTCCAGGTGACGGGAGGCGTCCTGAGGCTCCCTCCAACACCCAGTCATGTGCTGCTGGGGCCATGGAGGGCCCCCCGGAACTTCCAGGTGGGAAGGAGGAAACGGCGCGTCCCCAGCCTGACCCAGAGCCGGACTCTCCTGCCTCCATACCCTCGACGGGGGGATGCCAGGCAGAAGGCAGCACAGACGGTTTCCTGAGCCCGGAGAGCGTCTAACAGTTAGCCCGAGCAATGGGCATGAAGGGACAGATAGAGGGGCTGGATCTTGGATTTGGGGAGGGTACTGTGGTCACTGCCCACAATGGGGATACAAGTTGCGAGCATTAATGTGCGCAGCGTTAAGTCCACCGCCTACCTGACCACCATCAAGGCGGACCTCCTGTTTCCGCAGGAGTGCGGGATACCGCACGTCAGCAGGTATGGGAAATGGACCGGCGCCTGGACCTGTGGGCCTTCGATCTGGTCGGGGGGGTAACGACTGTCGCTCCTCGGGCCTGGCTATTCTGCTGCGGGGGCGCGACTTCACCATCTCTCAAGTTCAAGAGGTGGTGGGGGGTGCACCTCCTAGTGGCTGACGTCACCTACAGGAACGCTCCCCTGAGGCTGATCAACGTGTACGCCCCAGCGGTACGGAGTGAGCGGTTGGCCGTCCTGCAGCGGCTTCCACCCTTGCTGGCTACGTCCAGGCCGGTCATCCTAGGTGGAGACTTCAACTGCATCATCGATGCAGATGGAAGATCCGGTGTGGGGACAGCGGGTGGGGGGAGTCAACTGGACGTCACGTCCAGATTCCTGATGGGCACGGTGAAGGACGCCAAGCTGCTCGACGTCTTCAGCGCCTCTGCAGACGGAGTGCAGCGGAGGTACACCTGGTCGCGGCCAGACGAGTCTATTCGCTCAAGGATAGACTTCCTGTTTGTGTCACGGGTGTTCTCGGTCAGGTCCACCGGCGTCGAGCTGGTGTTCTTCTCTGACCACTGCCTCCTGCTGGCCGACTGCCACTTACAGGACGACCAGCCGGCCGGCAAGGGAACGTGGAAGCTCAACACGACTCTGTTGACCCCAGAGAACGTCGAGGAGCTTAAGAGGGAGTACGCCGGTTGGAGAACTGTGAAACCCCTCTTTGAGTCTCCGGGCGACTGGTGGAAGATGGTAAAGGAGAACATCAAGAGGTTCTTTGTCCTCAAGGGTGTTCGGAAGGTGAGAGAGAGGCGGGGAAAGCTGTCGCGACTCCAGAAAAGGGTGCAGAACCTGCTCCTTCTGTTGATGGGGGTCGATGTCACGGAGGACCTCCGTGAGGTGAGGGGCCAGCAAGCCTCGCTCTTCGCCGCGGAGGCCTCCAAGATAATCTTCTGGTCCAGGGTCAGCTCCGTGGGGCAAGACGAGACGTGCTCGCGTTTCTTCTTTCAGAAGGTGCACAAAGAGAGCTCTGTGTGCTTAGCCGGCTGAAGGAGGATAACGGCTCGGTGACGTTGTCTTGGCCCGACATTTTGAGGATCAGCAGATCCTTCTATGCCGGACTGTACGACACGAAGCCCACTGACAGCACGGCCTCTGAATCGTTCCTGTCGTCTATCACGGAGGTCTTAGACGACGGCACGAGGGAGTGGCTGGACCGGCCAATGTCCCTGGACGAGCTGACCAGAGCCCTCAAGTCCTTGGAGAGGAATAGGACTCCTGGGAGCGACGGCTTACCGGTCGAGCTGTATTCCGCTCTGTGGGACCTTGTCGGCTAGGATCTGCTGGAGGTGTACAATAGTGCGCTTCGGGCAGGGGAAATGTGCAAGTCCATGAGGAAGGGCATCATCACCCTCATTTACAAGAGGAAGGGGGAGAGGGAAGAAATTAAGAATTGGCGTCCCATTTCACTATTGAACGTGGACTACAAAATCCTGGCCAAGGTCATAGCCAACCGGGTCAGGTCTGTCCTGGAGTCGGTGATTCACCCTGACCAAACCTGTGCTGTGCCAGGCAGGAAGATCGCTGAGAGCCTCGCACTCATCAGGGATACGATCGCCTACGTACAGGACAGGCGGGTGGACACCTGCCTCGTCAGCCTGGACCAGGAGAAGGCCTTCGACAGGGTCTCTCATGCTTACATGAGGGACGTCCTCTCCAAATTGGGGTTCGGGGAGGGCATCCGCACTTGGATCCGGCTGCTCTACACCAACATCGTTAGCGCAGTCTCGATCAACAGGTGGGAATCGGACAGTTTTCCCGTCAGATCTGGAGTCAGGCAGGGCTGCCCGCTCTCTCCTGCCTTGTTCGTGTGCTGTGTGGAGCCCTTCCTCGCATCCATCAGGAAGGACGTGAGCCTGAAGGGTGTGACTATCCCAGGCAGCGGAGGCCTTCAGGTCAAGACCTCCCTGTACATGGACGATGTCGCCGTCTTCTGCACCGATCGTCGGTCGGTGAGTAGACTGTTGGACATCTGCGGCCAGTTTGAACTGGCCTCGAGTGCCAAAGTCAATAGGGGTAAGAGTGAGGTCATGTTCTTCGGGAACTGGGATGACTGCTCCTTCATCCCCTTCATCGTCAGGACAGACTACCTGAAGCTGCTGGGTGTTTGGTTTGGTGGAGCTGGGGCATGCACTAAGACTTGGGAGGAGCGTACCACCAAATTGAAGCAGAAACTGGGCAGGTAGACGTTCCAGTCCTTCTCCATCACGGGTAAGAACCTGGTTGTCAGGTGCGAGGGGCTTTCGGTACTCTTGTATGTGGCGCAGGCCTGGCCTATTCCCTGGACCTGCGCCACTGCGGTCACCCAGGCCATCTTCCACTTCATTTGGGGGTCGATGATGGACTGGGTCCGCAGGGACACCATGTACAAAGACCTGGAAATTGGGGTAAAGGGCGTACCGAACGCCACCCTCGCCCTGACGGCTACCTTTGTGTGCAGCTGCATCAAGCTGTGTGTAGATCCTCAGTACGCAAACACCAAGTGTCACTACTTACTGTGGTTCTACCTGTCCCCGGTGTTGCGAAGGATGGGCCTGGCCTCGTTACCGCGGAACGCTCCAAGTAGTTGGACCGTTCCGTACCACTTGTCCTTCGTGGAGAAATTTTTGAAAGGAAACACCTTTGACCACAAGGCCGTCAGGCAGTGGTCAGCACGTAGTATCCTCGAGACCCTTCGGGAAAAGGAGAGGGTGGATCCCGTCGTGTGGTTCCCCATGCAGACTGCCAAAGTCGTTTGGCAGAATGCCTCATCGCCAGAACTTTCAAACAAGCACAAGGATATTGCTTGCCTGGCGGTGAGAGGGGCTCTGCCAGTGAGATCCTTTATGCTTGCCCGCAGTCTGTGTGCCTCCGCACGCTGCCCTCGAGGTGGCTGCTGGGGGGACGAGACTGTCGATCACCTTCTTCTAGAGTGTGCCTATGCGCAGTAGGTCTGGAGGGGGATGCAGTGGTATTTGTCGAGGTTCGTCCCGAGCAGCTCCGTGACGCGGGACTCTGTGCTTTACGGGCTGTTTCCTGGGACGCACACCGAGATCAACATCAACTGCGCCTGGAGGACCATCAATGCGGTGAAAGACGCTCTTTGGTCTGCCCACAACTTGCTGGTCTGCCAGCTGAAGGAACTGACCCCGAAGGCGTGTTGCAGACTGGCGCACTCCAAGGTCCAGGACTACGTGCTGAGGGACGCGCTAAAGCTTGGGGCAGCCGCCGCCAAGGCACGGTTGGGAAAGACCACGGTATCAACCCCTTGTCCAGAATAGTAAAAAGGGCCCTATCTGGTAACTGGGCCCAGCTGGCGCCTTCCCCAACTGGTCGGGGGCCAACTGGGACTGTGCAGGGTGACAACTGCCGGGGTATTTTCTTTGCTTTTGTTTTTTTTTTCTTCTTTGTTTTTTTTTCCTTTCGTTGGTGTCCGTACCCCCTGGGTAACCCGGAGCGGCTTGCATGACTGGGTAGGTGTATAAATGTTTTATTTTTTGTACACCTTATGAATAAAGTATATTTTTTCAAATAAAAAAAAGTGACAAAACATCTGAAAACGAACCTTCCAGCTCAGCGAGCAAACTTACATCCAGAACTAGAGGTATGTTTTACTGTCAGACTGTTGGCATCACAATCAGGGAGCTGCAAAATTTCAATGCACATCACAATCCCCAGAAAACAGGTAAGATCGTGTGATCAGAGATAATAGGAACTGCAGATGCTGGAGAATCCAATATACGAGGTGTGGAGCTGGATGAACACAGCAGGCCACACAGCATCTTTGGAGCAGGAAAGCTCCTTAGAAGAGGCTTCACAGTGGGGTTAAAATGGTATCAGAGATAATAGGAACTGCAGATGCTGGAGAATCTCTGTTGGAAGATCAGAGTACAGTGCACCCGCCAGATCTTTCGTGCGAGATAACAAGGTGTGGAGCTGGATGAACACAGGAGGCCAAGCAGCATCTTAGGAGTGAAACGTCTCATCTAGCCTTCCTGCTCCTCAGCAGGCTAAGCAGCATCAGAGGAGCAGGAAGGCTAGATGAGACGTTTCACTCCTAAGATGCTGCTTGGCCTCCTGTGTTCATCCAGCTCTACACTTTGCTTTGAATTTTAACTCAAATTGTGTTTTAGTGTCTGGATTGGAATAGGAGGAGCTCAAGGGAAGAAAACTGAATCATCACTGAGGAGAAAATGTTGGGAACGCAGGTGAGCTCATGCAGACTAACATTGAAGCAAAATTCACACGTGGTGATCATTGTTTACATGTCATTTTCATGAGATTTCACAGTAGCAAACTGCAATTAAGCTGGTCCCCTGGTCAAAAGGATAAAGAGCCTGACTTTCACTGTTAATTATGGATGCTATCAGAAGACTGTGGTTTCATGTCCCATTGTGATCGTTTTCCAGTTTTTTTTTCTTCAAAATGCAAAATATTGCTTCAATTCTCCTGAGCTGAAGGTTGGGACCCTTTATCAGAAATATGGAGGGTGAAGGGAATTGAGAAATAAATGGAGAGAGGAAGGGATGGGGCTGGGGAACATAGATGGGACAATGATAGCTGAGTACAGTTGGGGATTGGTCAGTTGGAACAGATAGGTAGGAGAGAAGATAAGGTAAGAGAAAAGACAGTTGTGCTAGGTCAATGAGGCGAGGATGAGAGGGAGGATTGGACATGGAATGAGGCTGGGGTGAGTTGGGAGATTTTAAAACTGGTAAAATCCATGTTTCGGCTATTGGGCTGGAGGCTTCCCAATGGAATATGAGGTGTTGCTCCTTCAGTTTGTGCGTGGCATCATTGTGACACTAGAGGGGGCCCAGGATAAACATGTCACCCAGGAGTGGGATGTGGAGTTGAAATGGTTCGTGACTGTAAGGTGTTGTTGTTTGTTATGAATAGAGTGCAGAAGCTCTGCAAAACAGTTTCCAAGTCTTCAGTTGGTCTCACTGATGCAGAGGAGGCCACATTGGTTGAAGCTGATGCAGAGTTCCAAGTTGACGGATATGCAGGTGAACCTATGTAATGTCGAAGGTTTGTTTTGTGCCTTGAATGGAGGTGAAATGGGAGGTGTAGGGGCAAGTGTAGCACCTCCTACGTTTGCAGGGAAAGATGCCGGGGTGATGGGTGATGAGGATGTAATTCAGAAGGGGTATTGGCAGAAAAAGTGGTAGTATGTGGAATTCACAGTGAGACGAGAGGTAATCCATTATATAAAGTGAGGCAGGTGAGTCCGGTGAAGAATGGAGAAATGCTAGTTGGTGTATTGGAGCTCCATGATTACAATTTTTATATCTGGATCACAGGCAAGAGTGATGCCTACACATTATTGAAAAGTCAATGAGCAATCAGCCAACTGAACCATTATGGGAAATATTTCCTGGCTCTGTGATAACCAAAGTCACAAAGCCACAGATGAAGCAGGAAGAGAAATCAAAGAATAAAGATCGGGAAGTTGAAGTACAATTACCAGAGATCATACTGTAGTTGGTTGGCTCGCTGAGCTGGTTCGTTGTTCTGTAGATGTTTCATGACTCTGCTGGGTAACATCATCACTGCAGCCTCTGAGGAAGAGCTGTTGTGTTCTCTCGCCTGTTAGTTAAACTCTGGGTGCCGTTGCATTTGATTACCTCATTTCTGGTTTTCCATCACAGTGGTGTACATAATAGGGTCTAATTCTATGTGTTTGTTGAATTATTATCTTGTATGATAATGTACAACATGATCTGGTATCCAAGGTTCATAAATCTGCCCCACATAACATTGCCCAATTGTGCTCAACCACCACTCCAGTTACGTATACCACCTTAAGGGGTTGGTGAATGATAGAATCAGTTTAGCTGAATGGTTCCACATGACCAATTCTCCAGCCAGCAATCCAGGAACAAGAGCAGATTTGTGCCTTACCTGATAAATAAACCTATTAACATATTCAATACAGGACCATTATCAGTTAATTACATTGGTTGAGTAACTGTCACCTGAAAGGTCAACTCTGGAAGTTCACAGCTTAAAAAAAATATAGCGGGTGATAGGCTTGAGACATCCATCTACAAACAGACTCGTTACTGAAACGACTATTTAGATACTTAAAGATGACATTGGACGAATCATGTGGGCACTTCTGATGTACTGATTGAGGGGGTACGGATTTTGCATGATCCAAAGAGGATAATGTTTATGTGCCATGTGGATTATGGGTACTTGGGGGGGGGGTGGGGGGAAATATTAAAACAATTGGCAAACTTTGCAAGTGTCATAGAGTTCTACAGCATGGAGACAGGCTTGTCAGCCCAAACTGGTCCAAGCTGACCAGAATGTCCATCCGTGCTAACCCCATTTTGCAGCGCTTGGGTCATGTCCTTCAAAACCTTTCCTATCCATGTATTCACACAAATGCCTTTTAAATGCCTTATAAGGATATGCTTCCTTTATGAAGATCTAACATACATCACTTGACATTGTACCACACAGACAACGTTGAGAATGTTGCTATATTAATGATCTGTATAAGTAACGCTGAATGTTTATATAATCCATAGAATCCCTACACTATTGAAACAGGCTATTTGACCAAATGTGTCCACACTACTCTCCGAAGAGTATAACCACCCAGACTCAACCTCCCTCCCATCCCTGTAACCCTGCAATTCTCATAGCTAATCCTCCTAATCTGCACAATTTTGGATTGTCGATAATCATATCAAATCAAAAGCATTTTCTTTCTCATATCTATCATATTTGAAGTGACATCTAATTGATAATCTTATGAAATTTAAACAAAGATATGATAATGGTAATAATTATATCACTTATAATCATATAATGCATCACGAGCATTAGTATGGTTGCCACTACACTCAAGTGACATGGTAAACCAATTGTAGGTTCTCATCCAATATAGGCAAATGAAAGGCAACATGCTTTGGCAGTGATAATGGGAACTGTTGGAGAATCCAAGAAAACAGTGTGTGGAGCTGGATGAACACAGCAGGCCAAGCAGCTCCTGAGATGCTGCTTGGCCTGCTGTGTTCATCCACCTCCACACTTTGTTATCGTGCTTTGGCAGTAACTCAGATAAATGTACAATGGGGACAATATGGACTACAAAAGAGCCAACACGAGCTGGTGCCGTGGCTGCTGAGTGATATTGTTGTATAACATGGCAGTGGGAGTTCCGCTATAGGAACAATCACTCACAGCAGCAATACATTCTGAAGAAAGGTCACTGGGTCAAAAAAGAAATAACTTTGATTTCTCCCTCGAAGGATGCTACCAATGCTGCTGAATCATTTTTCAGCAATTTCTGTTTTTTGCTTCTGATTTCGAGGATCTGCAGTTCTTAAGGTTTGCTTTCTTATGGCCCCATTTATAACAACTACGTTCGCTTCCACCCACAGGGTCTGACAGAACTGCTGAGTCTGCCAAACACCGATCGAGCTGAAATGTACAAAATGAAGGCAGTTACTCGTCAGACTGCAGAAAACGTGAAAATCACCCTGATGTAATACCTTCAGCTTTTTTTTGTTTCAGTACGCCACACCCTGATTGGTATGAGGATGAGAGGGTGCGTAAAACACTTGATAAGCGCCCTTCACAGTGTTACATTTTTCCCAGTGACATTGAACTTATAGGTACTACCGCTTGGTGGGAGGAAATACGGAATGGTGGAAAGACTGCGCAGATTAATCAGAGTCACAGAAACAAATCCTTCAGTCGAACTCGTCCGTCCCGACTCGATAGCCTAAACTGATCCAGTCTCATTTGCCAGCGTTTGATGTATATCCCTCTTAAGCCCTTCCTATTCATGTATGCATCCAGATGCCTTTTCAATGTTGTGACCACACGTCTGGAAAGATATGATTGCATTGGACGGCTGAGATGGGGCTCTGAAGAGAGTTTGGACAAGGTTGGGTTGTCTTATATGCCACGGAGAATATTCAGCAGGATGCATTGGAGATATACAAGGTGTGGGGCATGGACAGGCCGAATAGAAAGCGGCAGTCAATTTCGGCAATGTGACATTAACAAGGGGACATCATTTCAAACTAAAAGGCAGACAATATGAAGGATTTGGGCCATTTTTTTTAACCAAGAATGTGTGGGAAGGTGGAACGCAATGGTTGGGCAGGTCTTTGGTTGGGAAACAATACAACCTTAAAATAAGGGACTTGGGCGATATATTTTGCAATGTCATAACGTACTAGGCTATCGGCCTGTTGGGAAACAGGACTAATGTTGGCCGTAGTACAGTACGGATGGCGTAGACTCAATGGACCAAAATTCTCTTGTTCCATCTTATCCGTGAGTCTACGTCTCTATGCTCGCTGAAATGTAGATTTTTGGCTCTGTGTTAAATGACAATTCCATACTGTAAGTATCACGCAGTTTTAAACATTCTATGGAGTGTGCCTGATGCAGTTTCGAGTCTCATGTCAGGAGAATTCCTGGAGATAACCGTGTAAGCAGGAGACAGAGATCATGAACAAAAACAAAAATATGAATGGCTTCAAAGGACTGCGCATGTCAAATGTCAGACACTGATAATGGAAGATCCAGTAGGGCGGCACGGTGGCTCAGTGGTTCGCAGTGCAGCCTCACACCCCCTGGGACCCGGGTTCGATTCCAGCCTCGGGCGACTGTCTGTGTGGAGTTTGCAAATTCTCCCCGTGTCTGCGTGGGTTTCCTCTGGATGCTCCGGTTTCCTCCCACAGTCCAAAGATGTGCAGGCTAGGTGGATTGGCCATGCTAAATTGCCCATAGTGTTCAGGGGTGTGTGGGTTATATGGGGCTGGGTCTGAGTGGGATGCTTCAAGGGACGGTGTGGACTTGTTGGGCCAGAGGCCCTGTTTCCACACTGTAGGGAATTTAGTCTAATCGAATCAGTAACATCCACAATGAATTATAAAAATAAGTCTAGGAACAGGAAATGCTGAAGATCTGAAACAAAAGTAGAAACTGGTCGAGAAATTCAGCAGGTCTGACAGATTCTGTGGTACAAAAAATGGACAGGAAGAGGTCCCAGAGAGGGACATTTCAACAGAGCATGTCCGAAGAAACGTTAACTGTATTTGCTCTCTACAGATGCTGCAGGTATTGTGAATTTCTCTCGTAATTTCTGTAACATCTGGGTGCATGATCGATTATTCCCTAACTGGCTGAAGATGTTGACATCATAAGATATGACACTGAAGTAACGTCTGTTGTATTTGCTATCGGTGGAGATAGATTGGAATGTGGATAATATGATGCTAAGTTTAGAAAGATTTTTTAAAAACTCTTCTGAGAGGCTTCGAACTTTACTTCAGTCTAATAACTGAGGCCTATCTCTTCTTGGGGTGATCGAATAAAAAAATCCCAAAACCTCTGCTCGATCTCCAGCAGTTGGATGAGTAAACTGCAAAACACAAAATCTTGTCAACAGTGCAAAGTAAAAGGATAGACTGACGCAATTTATTCTTATCTTCATCAACGGCTCGTCGACATGAACGTGCTTGTGTCAACAGTAGAGAGATGCACAGTTCTGCTGTAAAATCAATTAGGTAGACCCTCCACCACTTGAGTTAGTTCAGTTCTTTTTTTGTTCTGACAACAACAGATCCTCTTGTAGCTTTCTCTCTGTTTCTCTCATCCAGACACATTCTCTCTCTCTCTCCCACACACACACACACACACACACACACACTGTGACGCATGCAAGCAAATGCACAGGTAAACCAGGTCAAGGATACAGTTTATCAATTACCTGCAAAGGTTCACACCAAATGCTTGAATATGCTGTCTACAACTTGAACGGTGATACACTTTGTTGAATTTGTTCACAAGATCATCCATGAGTGAGAAAATGATGATTATTTTATTTATTCCAGGGTGTGTTCGGGGATTCACTTCGTGAGTTGCATAACGCAGGTGGAAACAGAAAAAAAGTCACAAATTCCACTTTACACTTTCGAAAGCACAGCTCGACTGAAATGTTTGGCCAATAGACCATGTGGTCTGACCTGGATACTTTGCCATCTGAGTTGTCCACTTGTCAGTGTGAGAAGATACTGGTGTTTCCAGTAAAACAGCGATGGAGTAGCATGCTCACACTGGAGCTCCTCCACTGCACCCATTCTGTGACTGCTTTTTGTTTCTCGTCACCCTCTCTTATCTTGGTCTCAGACATTCGGCCCCCAACCGGCGTCCGAATGGGTTGGCAGTTAATGTCTCCTTGCAGGGACACTAGCGCCAGCGGTCGGAGGGGACGCCAGCCTTAGGCTGCTGCAGATAACCATGGGAGAGAGACTGTTATATTTATCTTTTTAATTTTGCTTCTTGTTTTTCAGGTCTATAGTGCAGAGCCGTAATGTTACATTTGTTTCTTCATCTCTCTATTCTGTAACTAAAGAATACACCTGAGTACGTACGTAACACTGTAACTGTTGATTTACAATCTTTTCACTTTATTAACTTGAGTACGTGACAATTAAACTAATTCAACATAATTCAGAAGGCACACGACACCATCTTATAGTGCAACAGGTTTATTTGAAATCACAAGCTTTCACAGCACTGCCCCTTCATCACTTCACCTGATGAGGGAGCAGCGCTCACTAAGCTTGTGATTTTAAGTCGACCCGTTGGACTACAACCCGGCGCCACGCGACTTCTGACTTTGCCCACACCAGTGTAACACCCGGCACCTCCACATCAATTCAGTTCAATTCAAAATACTTCGCTGCTGGAGGTGGCAGTCAAGTTTGCTGATCGTCTTCAGGTCTCGAGGGAAGTTTCCGTTCTTATGTTTCTTTGCTAATCGAATAACAGATACAAGAGGACCTTTCACCAGCATACTGAGCTGCTCTCTGAACTTGGACTGCGTCATTGCATAAATAAAGGTGTTTGTGCAGCAATTTAAATTCTGCAGCATCCCTCCAACTTGTTGAAAGGTAATTTCAGACAGCATGTAACCCGGGTAATTGTCCCTGTGATGTTGTAATACATGACTTCTATCACATATACCGACCATAAATGTATGAAGCTGCCAGATATCGTGAAAACTAACATCACAGACTTCCTTCTGCTGTCCACCTCAGGGTCACTGCAGTTCTCTCCTTTGCAATGTCCTTGCAGTCTTTTTCGGACTGTACTCGCCACTAAAATATGTCTGACCGTCAGGGAGTTGACAAAGAGAATCAAAGCGAATGGCAGCATTGGCGTTAAAGCCTTGTCAATCCAGTTAAAATACACCCATCCAAGATCCGCAAAGTAGCTTGGTTTCACAGAGCAGAACCAGGGAACATTATTGATTGTCACCACGGGTACGAAGACTTGTATAAAGTACAAAAAAGACACGTTTGTCGAACTAAGCAGAATGTAAGCTGTTGATAGAACAACAGTTGATAATGGGAACTGCAGATGCTGGAGAATCCAAGATAACAAAGTGTGAAGCTGGATGAACACAGCAGCCAAGCAGCATCTCAGGAGCACAAAAGCTGACGTTTCGGGCCTAGACCCTTTCTCTGGTGAAGGGTTTAGGCCCAAAACGCCAGCTTTTGTGCTGGATGTGAGTTTTCCCGCTGAGCTGGAAGGTTCATTTTCAGACGTTTCATCACCATTCTAGGTAACATCATCAGTGAGCCTCCAACGAAGCGCTGGTGTTATGTCCCGCTTCCTATTTATCTGGTTAGGTTTCCTTGGGTTGGTGATGTCATTTCCTGCATTGGTGATGTCATTTCTTGTTCTTTTTCTCAGGGGATGGTAGATTGGCTCCAAATCAATGTGTTTGTTGATGGAGTTCCGGTTGGAATGCCATGCTTCTAGGAATTCTCGTGCATGTCTCTGTTTGGCTTGTCCTAGGATGGATGTGTTGTCCCAATCAAAGTGGTGTCCTTCCTTATCTGTATGTAAGGATACGAGTGATAGTGGGTCATGTCGTTTTGTGGCTAGTTGATGTTCATGTATTCTGGTGGCTCGCTTTCTGCCAGTTTGTCCAATGTAGTGTTTGTCACAGTTCTTGCAAGGTATTTTGTAGATGACATTCATTTTATTTGTTGTCTGTATAGGGTCTTTTAAGTTCATTAGCTGTTGTTTTAGAGTGTTGGCGGGTTTGTGGGCTACCCTGATGCCAAGAGGTCCGAGTAGTCTGGCAGTCATTTTGGAAATGTCTTTGATGTAGGGGAGAGTGGTTATGGTTTCTGAGCCCATTTTGTCTGTTTGTTTGGGTTTGTTGCTGAGAAATCGGCGGACTGTGTTCATAGGGTACCCATTCTTTTTGAATACGCTGTATACGTGATTTTCCTCTGCTCTGCGTAGTTCCTCTGTGCTGCAGTGTGTGGTGGCTCTTTGGAATAATGTTCTAATGCAGCTTCGTTTGTGGGTGTTGGGATGGTTGCTCCTGTAGTTCAGTATCTGGTCCGTATGTGTTGTTTTCCTGTAGACGCTGGTTTGAAGTTCCCCATTGACTGTTCGCTCTACTGTGACATCTAGGAATGGCAGTTTGCTGTTGTTTTCCTCCTCTTTTGTGAATGTTATGCCAGTAAAGGGTATCATTGATGGTCTTGAAGGTTTCCTCTAATTTGTTTTGTTTAGTGATGACAAAGGTGTCATCCACATCGCGGACCCAAAGTTTGGGTTGGATGATTGGCAGAGCTGTTTGCTCAAGTCTCTGCATTACTACCTCTGCTAAGAACCCTGATATCGGAGATCCCATGGGTGTACCGTTGGTTTGTCTGTAGGTTTTGTTATTGAAAGTGAAGTGGGTGGTGAGGCATAGATCCACTAGCTTGATGATGTTGTCTCACCACCCACTTCACTTTCAATAACAAAACCTACAGACAAACCAACGGTACACCCATGGGATCTCCGATATCAGGGTTCTTAGCAGAGGTAGTAATGCAGAGACTCGAACAAACAGCTCTGCCAACCATCCAACCCAAACTTTGGGTCCGCTATGTGGATGACACCTTTGTCATCACTAAACAAAACAAACTAGAGGAAACCTTCAAGACCATCAATAATACCCTTTACTGGCATAACATTCACAAAAGAGGAGGAAAACAACAGCAAACTGCCATTCCTAGATGTCACAGTAGAGCGAACAGCCAATGGGGAACTTCAAACCAGCGTCTACAGGAAAACAACACATACGGACCAAATACTGAACTACAGAAGCAACCATCCCAACACCCACAAACGAAGCTGCATTAGAACATTATTCCAACGAGCCACCACACACTGCAGCACAGAGGAACTACACAGAGCAGAGGAAAATCACCTATACAGCGTATTAAAAAAGAATGGGTGCCCTATGAACACAGTCTGCCGATTTCTCAGCAATAAACCCAAACAAACAGACAAAATGGGCTCAGAAGCCATGACCACTCTCCCCTACATCAAAGACATTTCCAAAATGACTGCCAGACTACTCGGACCCCTTGGCATCAGGGTAGCCCACAAACCCACCAACACACTAAAACAGCAGCTAATGAACTTAAAAGACCCTATACAGACAACAAGCAAAACGAACGTCATCTACAAAATACCTTGCAAGAACTGTGACAAACACTACACTGGACAAACTGGCAGAAAGCTAGCCACCAGGATACATGAACATCAACTAGCCACAAAACGACATGACCCACTATCACTCATATCCTTACATACAGATAAGGAAGGACACCACTTTGATTGGGACAACACATCCATCCAAGGACAAGCCAAACAGACACATGCACGAGAATTCCTAGAAGCATGGCATTCCAACCGGAACTCCATCAAGAAACACATTGATTTGGAGCCAATCTACCATCCCCTGAGAAAAAGAACAGGAAATGACATCACCAATGCAGGAAATGACATCACCAACCCAAGGAAACCTAACTAGATAAATAGAAAGCGGGACATAACACCAGCGCTTCGTTGGAGGCTCACTGATGTTACCTAGAATGGTGACGAAACAGCTGAAAACTAACCTTCCAGCTCAGCGAGCAAACTCACATCCAGAATCTCAACCTCAGCTACAAATCTTCTCAAAGCTTTTGTGCTCCTGAGATGCTGCTTGGCCTGCTGTGTTCATCCAGCTTCACACTTTGTTATGATAGAACAACACTTGCTGTTTTTGCGGTCCAATTTTTTGCTTCCATCTGCTGGCAACAAATAGCAGTAAATCAATCAAAAGTGAACGTGACAGTGAACCAGGCAGAACTGTCTGTTGCTGCAGACATTCGAACAGCAACAACGCTACACACAGATGTGAAGTCCAGAAAAGACCAGCGGAAATAATAATTACTGATTTGGCTCAATATAACATCAGTAACAAAGACAAGTAAGTCCGAAATCGCCATGGCCAAAAGATAGTAGGTGGTGCACTCAGAAAGGCCACAATTACAGTGGCACAGTGTCACAATCCCCAGCAAACTCACTGTGAAGGAGAGAAGGGAAAATGAATTTACCAAACTAGGTTTGTCCTTTTATGTACTAGGCAGTAAGTCTAGAATCATAGTGGCAAAACTATTATGTGTGCATTTTGGGGTGGGGATGTTCAAAGGGAAGAGGACTGTTAAAAAGAAACTCAATCCCAATCCAGACCCACGTGCAAAACACTAAATTCCGATTTGGAAGAGTCGGGACACTAAAACAGTAGAATGAAATAGAATCAAAGGCCTGCAGATACTAGCAATCTGAAATAAATGCAATATTTTCTGAAACGTCACAGCAAGTCTGGCGGCGGTTGTGGAGGAAGAAACACAGTTAGCGTTTTTATACTGGATGAGTATTGTTTAGAACACAGAAAGTTTGAAAATAGTATTCGGTGTTTTATCAGGTACTTTGGAACCCAGCAGGGGTTGAAGTCAGCCGAATTTATGTGGCCCCCATACTGAGGAATATCCCAGATGTACAGCCTCTCAGCCTCCGACCATCTCAAGCATCATAAATTTCCGAGGGTGACAATGTTTTTCTTAAGTTTTGTTGCATATTTGATTGTGGACTGACATGAAAAAAGCAACCGTTTTCGACAATGATTGTGAAGGATTTGTTATTTAAAAGCATGTAAATGGCATGTGTAGTCTTCTCAGCTGTTTGCTCAACAAACCATTCACAGGAACATTTTGCCAGATCTATGCTTTTTTAAAATAACAAAGCGTGGAGCTGGAAGAACACAGCAGGCCAAGCAGCATCTTAGGAGCACAAAAGCTTGGCCTGCTGTGTTCATCCTGCTCCACACTTTGTTATCTCGGATTCTCCAGTATCTGCAGTTCCCATTATCTCTGAGCATTTTTAAAGTCGGTTTCTGCTGTTAAATAATAGCTAATTGATCACAGAATAATAGAATCTTTAAATACAGAAGTAACTATTTGGCCATCATATCTCTTGCCAAAATATACACGATTTCTGACATTAGGCCCATGTTGTTTATTTCAGGAGCTATTTGGCTAAGACATATGTTTCATGCTCCCAAGCAGCCTACGGCTGTGACAGAAGTAATCAGAAGCAAATGGGTCTCCGTAAGCTCAGGAAATCTCTTAGTTCACCAATTATAACCACGAGAAGAATTAAAACAAAAAAAGCCTATTAGTTGTCTTTAAGCAGATGTTACAAACTGCCACCAAATGAGTATGTGAGAAATGTTTATTAGTATTACTCTGTCAGCCTGTGCATCCAAAAAAAAACAAAAAACTGATCTGAATTTTCTGTGCAACTGAACCTGTGAGATGGGCCAGTTGAAGAATGCTCAATACTACTTTAACAAAATATTTGACAATTGCTGTTCGATCGGACTTGGCTTCTCACTCGATAACCTAATGAACTCTAATGCTGATCGAGGATTTTCCAAATTTTGTCACATCACTTGATTCAGAAACTGTCCACTCACACAACCTCTGTCAGCTTTGTACCACCGATAGTTGTGCAAATTCATCACTGTTGTGTTCCCTCTAGCTTGAGTGGTGTTGGTAATGCTCGTGCTGGTAATGGTGGTACTGGTGTTTGTGCTTTTCTCGTACTGGTGCTGCTGGTGTTGTTGATTTTGGTGTTATTTGTCCTGCTGGTGATGTTGCTGCTGGTGTTGTTGATTTTGGTGTTATTTGTCCTGCTGGTGATGTTGCTGCTGGTGTTGTTGATTTTGGTGTTATTTGTCCTGCTGGTGATGTTGCTGCTGGTGTTTTTGATTTTGGTGTTATTTGTCCTGCTGGTGATGTTGCTGCTGGTGTTGTTGATTTTGGTGTTATTTGTCCTGCTGGTGATGTTGCTGCTGGTGTTGTTGATTTTGGTGTTATTTGTCCTGCTGGTGATGTTGCTGCTGGTGTTGTTGATTTTGGTGTTATTTGTCCTGCTGGTGATGTTGCTGCTGGTGTTGTTGATTTTGGTGTTATTTGTCCTGCTGGTGATGTTGCTGCTGGTGTTGTTGATTTTGGTGTTCTTTGTCCTGCTGGTGATGTTGCTGTTGGTGTTGTTGATTTTGGTGTTATTTGTCCTGCTGGTGATGTTGCTGCTGGTGTTTTTGATTTTGGTGTTATTTGTCCTGCTGGTGATGTTGCTGCTGGTGTTGTTGATTTTGGTGTTATTTGTCCTGCTGGTGATGTTGCTGCTGGTGTTGTTGATTTTGGTGTTATTTGTCCTGCTGGTGATGTTGCTGCTGGTGTTGTTGATTTTGGTGTTATTTGTCCTGCTGGTGATGTTGCTGCTGGTGTTGTTGATTTTGGTGTTATTTGTCCTGCTGGTGATGTTGCTGCTGGTGTTGTTGATTTTGGTGTTATTTGTCCTGCTGGTGATGTTGCTGCTGGTGTTGTTGATTTTGGTGTTATTTGTCCTGCTGGTGATGTTGCTGCTGGTGTTGTTGATTTTGGTGTTCTTTGTCCTGCTGGTGATGTTGCTGTTGGTGTTGTTGATTTTGGTGTTATTTGTCCTGCTGGTGATGTTGCTGCTGGTGTTTTTGATTTTGGTGTTATTTGTCCTGCTGGTGATGTTGCTGCTGGTGTTGTTGATTTTGGTGTTATTTGTCCTGCTGGTGATGTTGCTGCTGGTGTTGTTGATTTTGGTGTTATTTGTCCTGCTGGTGATGTTGCTGTTGGTGTTGTTGATTTTGGTGTTATTTGTCCTGCTGGTGATGTTGCTGCTGGTGTTGTTGATTTTGGTGTTATTTGTCCTGCTGGTGATGTTGCTGCTGGTGTTGTTGATTTTGGTGTTATTTGTCCTGCTGGTGATGTTGCTGCTGGTGTTGTTGATTTTGGTGTTATTTGTCCTGCTGGTGATGTTGCTGCTGGTGTTGTTGATTTTGGTGTTATTTGTCCTGCTGGTGATGTTGCTGCTGGTGTTGTTGATTTTGGTGTTCTTTGTCCTGCTGGTGATGTTGCTGTTGGTGTTGTTGATTTTGGTGTTATTTGTCCTGCTGGTGATGTTGCTGCTGGTGTTGTTGATTTTGGTGTTATTTGTCCTGCTGGTGATGTTGCTGCTGGTGTTGTTGATTTTGGTGTTATTTGTCCTGCTGGTGATGTTGCTGCTGGTGTTGTTGATTTTGGTGTTATTTGTCCTGCTGGTGATGTTGCTGCTGGTGTTGTTGATTTTGGTGTTATTTGTCCTGCTGGTGATGTTGCTGCTGGTGTTGTTGATTTTGGTGTTATTTGTCCTGCTGGTGATGTTGCTGCTGGTGTTGTTGATTTTGGTGTTATTTGTCCTGCTGGTGATGTTGCTGCTGGTGTTGTTGATTTTGGTGTTCTTTGTCCTGCTGGTGATGTTGCTGCTGGTGTTTTTGATTTTGGTGTTATTTGTCCTGCTGGTGATGTTGCTGCTGGTGTTGTTGATTTTGGTGTTATTTGTCCTGCTGGTGATGTTGCTGCTGGTGTTGTTGATTTTGGTGTTATTTGTCCTGCTGGTGATGTTGCTGTTGGTGTTGTTGATTTTGGTGTTATTTGTCCTGCTGGTGATGTTGCTGCTGGTGTTGTTGATTTTGGTGTTATTTGTCCTGCTGGTGATGTTGCTGCTGGTGTTGTTGATTTTGGTGTTCTTTGTCCTGCTGGTGATGTTGCTGCTGGTGTTGTTGATTTTGGTGTTATTTGTCCTGCTGGTGATGTTGCTGCTGGTGTTGTTGATTTTGGTGTTATTTGTCCTGCTGGTGATGTTGCTGCTGGTGTTGTTGATTTTGGTGTTATTTGTCCTGCTGGTGATGTTGCTGCTGGTGTTGTTGATTTTGGTGTTATTTGTCCTGCTGGTGATGTTGCTGCTGGTGTTGTTGATTTTGGTGTTATTTGTCCTGCTGGTGATGTTGCTGCTGGTGTTGTTGATTTTGGTGTTATTTGTCCTGCTGGTGATGTTGCTGCTGGTGTTGTTGATTTTGGTGTTATTTGTCCTGCTGGTGATGTTGCTGCTGGTGTTGTTGATTTTGGTGTTATTTGTCCTGCTGGTGATGTTGCTGCTGGTGTTGTTGATTTTGGTGGTACCGATGACGGTCGCAGCTGTGGAGCTTGTGACGGTTTTCGTGTCATTTGATGCGGTGGTCTTGGTTTTGTTGGTGTTTGTGGACATTGGGTGATGTTAGGCTGGTCACATTGGTGGTGATGGGAGATATGCATTTTTAGGCTGATGACGGTGGAGCTAGTGGTGGTGATGGTGTTGGTGTTTTGTTGGTGATGGTTTTGGTGGTGTTGGTTTGGCCCTGATGGTGTTGGTATTGGTGTTGGTGGTTGTCATGATGTTGATCTAAGCAGTTGTATTGATGCTGATAATGGTGCTGGTTTTGGTAGGATTTCAGGTGGTCATTAGACTGATGACGATAGTGTTGCTGTTTGTGGTGGGTAGTGGTGTTGACGGTGATGGCGGTGCTGGTCTGTAATGTGTTGTTTTGGTGATTGTGTTTGCGTTGGTGGTACTGGTGATCTTGATGGTGATGGTTATGTTGCTGGTGATGGTTGTCATGGTTCTGGTGTTGATGGTAGTGTTGTTGGTCATGGTGCTGGTAGTGGTGATGGTGGTTTTGTTTTGGCCTTTCTAGTCATGTTACTAGTGATCTTGGTGGTTTTCGTCAATTGGAGGTATCAGTGGTGTCGGGGCAGTCGTGGCGATGGTGCTGATGTCTGTGGTGCTTGAGATGGCATTGCTAGTGCTGGTGTTTGCAATGGTGATGCTGTTAATGTCACTGATGTAGTAGTTGAGGAACATAGGCTAAAGTTCAGGGACACATGTTCAGATCAAAACACGACAGTTGTGAAATTGGAAAAAAAAATGCTGATGCAATGGTAACCATTGTTGAGTTTCCTGAAAACCCAATTTGGTCTACTAAAGTCCTTTAGAAGGAAAATATGCTGCTCTTATCTAATCCGGTGTATTTTTGAAGCCAGACCCACAGCAATGTGGATTACTCCTAACATCTCTGGATGGTGTAAAAGCAGATGTTAAATCTTATCCTTGAGGGTAGCAGATATATTTTATGATTAAAATCAAAGACTAAAATGGAACATCCCTCTGGATTAAATGCATTTTAGGTGAAAACCGTTTTTCCTAATCATACAACTCTCTTGACCTGACATGTCTCACAATCAGATAACATAAACGATTAAAGACATTTCAAACTGTGAAATCATGGGTCAGATAACCTCTCACGTTCGGATCCCTTCAAAGATCAGTCTTATCAGAATCAGGGCACTCTGACAATCAGAACGCTCGTAATTATACACTCACCAGGGCGTAAGTAATCTCAGGAGCAGATTTCTCTGATAATGCTTTGACCATCAGATATCGTACAGTATCTGTATGGTCTCAGGATTTGACACCTCTGAGGGTTAGACTTAGTCTGAAGATTCTATGTGCTTGAGCCAAACAGCACAGCAAATTCATAGATTGCCCCTGACAATTCTGACCCTAATGTGACAGATTCCCCCTAATTCAGAGCATCAGGGCCAATGGCCCTAATAGTAGCTCCTCCTGAAATCATGAACCACCCACCCTTCCGCACCCCACTCCTTACTCTTTCACATAAATGCGCACATAATCTTGAATCTGTGTGATGCCTGCATATCGTGCCCAAACTTAGTTCAGAGGTAAAAAAGCAGTTTCTGGCTGAGGGGTGAGATAATGCCTTCAAAGGTAATGAAAATTATTACATAGATCCAAATTATTATACCAAAAATGACAGAGATTGACCAGAGACCTTTCTGCGTGACAATGAATATGGGACAGTCATTCATTATCAACAGAATCTGTGACGAAAATTTGTTCCCCTTTTTATCATGTAAAATCGTTAATTTCCATATTGATTGTGGATCTTACATTATCGAAATAGATGAAACACGATGAGGAAAATGAGAACCATGCATGGTGGCTCATTGCTAGCAATGATAAGGACCCATGTTTGATTCTACCCTCGGGCCACTGTCTGTGTGGATTTTGCACATTCTCCCTGTGTCTGCGTGGATTTCCTCTCGCTGTCTAAAGATGTGCAGTCTAGCTGGATTTGCCATGCTAAATTGTCCATAGCGTTCAGGGATATGTAGATTAGGTGCATTATTGGGGGATGAGTCTGGGTGGGATGGTCTGCGGGTCGGTGGAGACGTGTTGGGCCGAAGGGCCTGTTCCCACACTGTAGAGATTCTTAAAATAAGTCTGTATTTGAAAAAAAACTTTCCAGGATGTCAGTAGCACAGATGAATACTTAATTGATGGAGAATGACTTTTCTATCCTGAAATTCAGATGGAGAATTTGAAGGGAGGAAATGTGTCATATGATATTGGTTATTAATAGCAAACTGAACGGATTAACAAATTCAAAGTAAAAGTGTCAATTGGCATAAACACAGCGATCGAATTGGCAAAGAGGTTTGAGATGTAGGGGGCTGAATAAAATTGGAAAAGAGAACGACCCATGTATGGAGCATGGATAGCATAGTTAGAACAGTACAAGGTCAGCACATGAATTCTGTCCCAAAAGTTACAACAGAGCTCCGCACACCTGTGCATGTGAATAGGCTATATGTGTAGGAGTCCAGGACCAGGAAATTGTTTTCATTCCCAGGGCATGGCCTTTTGTGAAGATTAAGGTATCTGTGGGAATGGACTGTAGAAAAAGAAATTGACTCCAAATAAGGCCCTCGCAAAGTCTCCACTCCTGAACATAGAACATAGAACAATACAGCGCAGAACAGGCCCTTCGGCCCTCGATTGTTGCACCAACCTGTGAACTAATCTAAGCCCCTCCCCCTACACTATCCCATCATTATCCATATGCTTATCCAAGGACTATGTAAATGCCCCTAATGTGGCTGAGTTATCTACATTGGCAGGCAGGGCGTTCCACGCCCTTACCACTCTCTGAGTAAAGAACCTGCCTCTGACATCTGTCTTAATCTATCACCCCTCAATTTGTAGCTATGCCCCCTCGTACAAGCTGATGTCATCATCCTCGGAAAAAGAGGATGTCCACCCTATCTAAACCTCTGAACATCTTGTACGTCTCTATTAAATCCCCTCTTGGCCTCCTTCTCTTCAATGAGAACAGACCCAAGTCCCTCAACCTTTCTTCATAGGGCCTGCGCTCCAGACCAGGCAACATCCTGGTAAATCTCCTCTGCACCTTTTCCAATGCTTCCACATCCTTCCTGTAATGGGGTGACCAGAACTACACGCAATATTCCAAATGAGGCCGCACTAGCATTTTGTACAGTTGCAGCATGGCATCACAGCTCTGGAACTCAATCCCTCTCCGAGTAAAACCTAACACACTGTAAGCCTTCTTAACAGCACTGTCAACCTGGGTGGCAACTTTCAGGGATCTATGTACATGGACACCAAGATCTCTCTGTACATCCACACTACCAAGAATCTTTCCATTGACCCGGTATTCTGCCTTCCTATTATTCCTCCCAAAGTGAATCACTTCACATTTATCCGTATTAAACTCCATTTGCCATCTTGCGGTCCAATTCTGTACTTTATCCAAGTCTCCCTGCAACCTGCAACATTCTTCCATACTGTCTACCACTCCATCGACTTTAGTGTCATGTGCAAACTTATTAATCCATCCACCTATGCCCTAAAAATGACAAACAGCAGTGGTCCCAAAACAGATCCTTGACGCACACCACTAGTAACCGGACTCCAGACTGAATATTTTCCATCAAGCACCACTCGTTGCCTTCTTACCGAAAGCCAGTTTCTAATCCAAACTGCTAAATCTCCCTCAGTCCCATGCCTCTGTATTTTCTCCAATAGCCTACCATGTGGAACCTTATCAAAGGCTTTACTGAAGTCCATGTACACCACGTCAACTGCCCTTCCCTCATCCACATGCTTGGTCACCTTCTCAAAAAACTGAGAGGTTTGTGGGACACAACCTGCCTTTGATGAATCCATGCTGACTATCTCCAATCAAATTGTTGCTTGCTAGATGATTAGAAATCCTATCTCTTATAACCCTTTCCAAAATTTTTCCTACAACAGACTTAAGGCTCACAGGTCTATAAATACCTGAGTCATCCCTACTGCCCTTCTTGAACAAGGGCACAACATTTGCAATCCTCCAGTCCTCTGGTATTAAACCTGTAGACAATGAGGACTCAAAGATCAAGGCCAAAGGCTCCGCCACCTCCTCCCTAGCTTCCCAGATAATCCTCGGAAAAATCCCATCCGGCCCAGGGGATTTATCTACCTTCACACCTTCTAGAATTGATAACACCTCCTCCTTACTAACCTTGATCCTTTCAATTCTAGTAGCCCGTAACTCAGTCATCTCCTCTACAATATTCTCTTGTTCCTCAGTGAAAACAGATGAGAAATAATCATTTAGCACCTCTTCAATCTCCACAGGGTCCACACACAACTTCCCACTTCTGTCTTTGACTGGCCCTACCCTTTTTCCTACCCTAGTCTTCCTCATATTCCTCACATACCTATAGAAAGCTTTAGGGTTCTCATTTATTCTACCTGCCAATGCCTGCTCATATCCCCTCCTTGCTCTTCTTAACTCTCTCTTTAAATCCTTCCTAGCTAATCTGTAACTCTCCATCGCCTCATCTGAACCATCTTGTCTCATCGTCACATAAGCCTCCCTCTTCTGCTTAACGTGAGATACAATTTCTTTAGTAAACCACGGTTCCCCTACCTTATCACTGACCCCTGCCTGACAGGGACATACCTATCAAGTGCATGCCAGCTCCACATTTCGATTGTCCCCATCCCCTGCATTTTGCTAACCCGTTCTATGCCTCCTAAGTCCTGCCCAATTATAATTGCCCTTCCCCCATCTATAACTCTTGCCCTGTGACATGTTCCTATCCCTTTCCATCGCTAAAGTAAACATAACCGAATTACAGTCACTCTCTTCAAAGTGCTCACCTACCACTAAATCAAACACCTGGCCTGGTTCATTACCAAGTACCAGATCCAGTGTGGCCTCCCCTCTTGTTGGCCCTTTGACGTACTGAGTCAGGAAACCATCCTGCACACATCGGACAAAAACTGATCCATCCGACGTACTAGAGTTATAGCATTTCCAGTTAATGTTAGGGAAGTTAAAGTCTCCCATAATGACCACCCTGTTCCTTTCACTCCTGCCCAGAATAGTTTTGCCGATCCTCTCCTCCACATCCCTGGAACTTTGTGGGGGCTTATTAAAAACTCCCAGCAGTGTTACCTCTCCTCTCCTGTTTCTGACCTCAGCCCATACCTCCTCAGTAGACGAGTCCTCATCAAAAGTTCTTTCAGCCACCGTTATACTGTCCTTGACGAACAAAACCACACCTCCCCCTCTTTTACCACCTTCCCTGACCTTAATGAAAGATCTAAACCCTGGAACCGGCAACATCCATTCCTGACCCTGCTCTATCCATGTCTGCGAAATGGCTACAACATCGAAGTCCCACTAGAAGGAAAATGGCAAATGGGCAGCGCAGCAGTATCTGCCCAGTAATGCACTTTCCATTGTGTATTTAAGGAGAGCTCGCATTTAATGGAATCTGTTGCAGGGAGGAGCAGGTTTACTTTGATAGACACAGAAATTGAATTCTGAAGGGCAGCCCTGATTTCAGAAATAGGCTATGATTGCTGTGAAGCAGGCTCCCAAGAGATTTGCAATGACGTTTTCTGGAATGAAGAGTTTCAGATATGAAGTGAAACTGAACAGACTAGAGTCATTTTCTACGGAACAGAGGAGGTTTGGCGCAGACATGATTAAGAAGTATAGAACTATGAGGGCATAAATAGACTTGGCAGGAAGTAACTGCTCCCCCGATGCAACGGTTATTGATTACGGGCAAAGATTTATGGTAAGGAGCAGAATGTTTAGAGGAAATACAAGGATCGATTTTCAACTCGAAGTTGTTGGTAATCTGGAACTGACTGCCCTTTTAAAGTTGTTCAGGTAGGAAACCCTACTTTGTAGATGTGAGTTTGCTCGCTGAGCTGGAAGGTTAGTTTTCAGACGATTCGTCACCATTCTAGGTAACATCATCAGTGAGCCTCCGGTGAACCACTGGTGTTATGTACTGCTTTCTATTTATAAACAGAAATAAATAAATAAATAGAAAGCGGGACATAACAACAGCGCTTCGTCGGAGGCTCACTGATGATGTTACCTAGAATGGTGACGAAACATCTGAAAACTAACCTTCCAGCTCAGCGAGCAAACTCACATCCAGAACCTCAACCTGAGCTACAAATCTTCTCAAAACTTGCTACCCTACTTTGTAGTCCGAACATGTGCACTTGCAGTGCCAAACCATGCACGCTGTGGAACAAATGCTGGAAATAAGAAACAACTGCCCTTGTTCACCTTATCAAATGCCTGCCTTTTTCAGCATTTGGTGCAAATATAACAACCATTATTGTCCAATTATTTCCTCCCATCAGTGTGCTGTTTCTCCTTTCTAATCTTGTCCGTTTATTCCTTCCTCCCTGACACCCACAAAAAACTACGAGTCAAAGAGTCGTGTAGATCTGCTAAGTATTCTGCCTGGTGGTCAGTGCTGAGTCCTGTCCCGCAGGGCTCTGTTCTTGGGCCTCTGCTCTTTGTAGGTTTTATAAATGACTTGGATGTGGAGGTTGAGGGGTGGATTAGTATGTTTGCTGATGACACAACGGTTGGAGGTGCCGTTGATAGTATTGAGGGCTATTGCAGGCTTCAGTGAGACATTGACAGAATCCAGAGCTGGGCTGAGAAATGTCAGATGGAGTTCAACCTGGATAAATGCGTAGTGATGCATTTTGGAAGGCCGAACTTAAATGCTGAATATAGGATTAAAGGCAGGATTCCCGGCAGTGTGGAGGAACAGCGGGATCTTGGTGTGCAAGTGCATAGCTCCCTTAAAGTTGCCACCCAGGTGGATAAGGTTGTTAAGAAAACATATGGTGTTTTGGCTTTTATTAACAGGGGGATCGAGTTTAAGAGCCGTGAGGTTATGCTGCAGCTGTACAAAACCCTGGTGAGACCACACTTGGAGTATTGTGTCCAGTTCTGGTCATCCTGTTATAGGAAAGATGTGGAGGCTTTGGAGAGGGTGCAAAGGAGGTTTACCAGGATGCTGCCTGGGCTGGAGGACTTGTCTTACGAGGAGAGGTTGACTGAGCTCGGACTTTTCTCTCCGGAGAGAAGGAGGAAGAGAGGTCACCTGATCGAGGTGTACAAGGTAATGAGAGGCATGGATAGAGTCGATAGCCAGAGACTTTTCCCCAGGGCAGGATTGACTGCCACGAGGGGTCATAGTTTTAAGGTGTTAGGAGGAAGGTATAGAGGAGATGTCAGGGGAGGTTCTTCACCCAGAGAGTTGTGAGCACATGGAATAGTTTGCCAGTGGTAGTCGTGGAAGCGGAGTCATTAGTGACATTTAAGTGACTGCTGGACATGCACATGGACAGCAGTGAATTGAGGGGAATGTAGGGAAGGTTATTTTATTTTTGAATTAGGATTATTCCACGGCACAACATCGTGGGCTGAAGGGCTTGTACTGTGCTGTACTTTTCTATGTTCTATGTTCTGTCTGCAGTAAAGAAAGGAGCAGCTCCGCACACCACCTGGCTCCTTAAATGTTCTAATCTACCAGTGTCCACCTTTCACCAGCATTCCATCTCCCCCTCTCCCCTGCTCTTCATCTGAAATTCCCCCCACATCCAATCCTGAAGAAGTGTAATACCCGAAATGTTGCCTTCTCCCTTCCTCCAGTTGCTGTCTGGCTTGCTGTGATGTCTCAGCCTTCTGCTTGTCTACTTAGGTTTGCAGCATCTGCATTTTTTGTCTCTAACATCTTTAAGGTTTTAGAGTAGGTTTGTTTGTGTTAACTTCTGTTTATGTTTGATCGCAATGAGAAAAATATCAAGACATTTCTTTTTCCATCGGCTTTGCTGAACATTTGAATGCAACAGCTCTCTCTCTCTCTCTCTCTGTTTATCAATCTATTACACTCAGAAAACAAAGATGTAAAACAAAGCAAAGGAAAATAACTTTGTTTCATTGCAGGCAGCTGTCTTTTCCCACCCTGGACACAATGAGAGATTGCCATGAAAAGAGTCAGTTTGTTTTTTTTAAAGACAATTTGTTGTCTTCTCATCAGGCCTACCACATAAGTTACCAGTGTACGGTGAAAGCAATCATTTGAAAGAAGAGCTGCAATTGCTTCAAAATGGATGGGTGATTAGCAGAAACTGGCCAACTCGTTGAAAATTGCTAGTTTATCAACAGGCTTTTGTTTCAGAAATGTCAATCAATCATGTTGCCTCTGAATTATTGTAACACATCCATGACAAATCAACAAGAAAATTTAAAACTATTGAGGGATGAATTCTTAGTGTGATTTCCCTCTCACTATCTCTCAATATTTCCTTCAGTGAACTTGCCTTCTCTAAGGCATTTTAACACAATGTTCCACGAGGTGTACAACCTTAATAATTTTGCTTGCCTGTGAGTTTCAGTACCATTTAAGGAACCAAATAACATGTTAAGGATATTTGAGAAAATTAAGTGCTTTCATAAAATAGTGACCACTTTGCCCGAATGAATCATCACAGAATCAACCCAGAGAGCAGTTTATGCACATGGTCACCTAAATTCAGTGCTTACAATCACTTACCGGGAACACCAATCACAGCAAGAATCCTGTAATATATCTTCCCCACCTGTTGGATTAGAAGATGCATTTTCACTGTTTGTATCAAACCCGAGGTGGTGATTTCTTGAAATCTTGCATTTATGCCCTGTGATATTTTCTTGGGGATTATGAAGGTTACAATATTGTTCAAAACAATTTTCATTCATGAAATCAAAACTGAGTCGCAGACTATGACAACAAGTAAATTCCCTGACATGATAACTTATTTTTACCACTGAAATTAAATTGTTCAGTCAGAATGGCAATAATTAAAACATGAAAAAAAAAAATTCTCCCTGGAATGGTGGTGTTCACACAACACAAAAATGAGCCATTAGGAAAGATCAACACATGAGCAGGAGTGCACCATTCACCCCCTTGGTCGCACTCTGTCATTAAATGAGATCAGGGTGATTTGTGGCTTAACTAACTATTTTGATTACATTTTAATAATTTTCTGTGCTGGTGAGTTTCAGCATCATTTGAGGAGACAAATAACATGTTAAGGATATTTGACAAAATTAAGTTCTTTCACTGATTACATATTTGTAAAACAGTGACCACTATGTCAGAATGAATCATCACAGAGTAAACGTGAGGTTATTCACTTTGGAAGCAAAACCAAGAAAGCAGATTAGTACCTGAATGGCTGTAAAGAGGGGAGTGTGCAGTGGGACCTGGGTCTCCTTGTGCACTGGTGGGTGAGGGTAAGCATGCAGGCACAGCTGGTGGTAAAAAAGTTAAATTGTATGTTAGCCTTCATTCTGAAAAATTTCCAGAACAGAGCAGGGATGTGTTGTTGCAGTTGTACAGGGCCTTGATGAGACTACGCCTGGAATATTATGTGTAGTTTTGGCCTCCTTTTCTGAGGAAGGATGCTCTTGTTCTTGATAAAGTGTAGTGAAAGTTTACCGGGATGGCGGGTCCTATGCAGAGTGGGGATTGACTAAGCTGGGATTGTTTTTACTGGAGTTCAGATGAATGAGGGGGTGTTTCATATAGACTTATGAAATTCTAACAGGACTTGATCGGGTAAATGCAAGGAGGATGTTCCTGATGGCAGATGTGGCCAGACCACAAGTCACATTATGAGGATTTGGGATTGGCAATTTAAGATGGAGATGAGGAGACATTGCTTCACCCAGAGAATGGTGAGACAGTGGACTTCATAACCACAAAAGTAGTTTCTTTTACTTATTCATTTGTGGGATGTGGGCATCACTGGCTGGCCAGCCTTTCCTACCCATCCCTAGTTGCCATTGAGAAGGTGGCGGTGACTGCCTTCTTGAACTGTTGCAGTTCTCCTGCTATAGGTCGACCCACAATGCTATTCGAGAGGGAGTTCCATAATTTTTATGCAGAGATTCCAAGCCAGGATGCTGAATGGCTTGGAGGGGAATTTGGATGATGTGTTATTCCCATGTGTCTGCTGTCCTTGTCCTTGGAGATGGAAGCGGTATTGGGTTTGGAAGGTGGTGTCTGAGGATCTTTTGTTAGTTCTGCAGTGCATCTTGTAGATTGTGCACACTGTTGCTACTGGGTGTGAGTGATGGAGGAGTGGATGCTTGTGGATGAGGTGACAATCAGACAGGCTGCTTTGTCCTGAATGGTGCCAAGCTTCTTGAGTGTTGCTAGAGGTGCGCTCATCCAGGCAAATGGTGAGTATTCCATCACACTCTGGACTTGTGCCTTGTAGATGATGCACAGGCTTTGAGGAATCAGGAGGAGAGTTGCTCGCTGCAGTATTCCTAGCTTCTGGCCTGGTCATGTAGCCATCGTATTTATGTGGCAAGTCCACTTGAGTCTCTGATCAATATAACCCCCAGTATGTTGATAGTGAGGGATTCAGTGATGGTGACACTATTGAATGTCAAAGGATGGTGATTCGATTGTCTCTTATTGGTAATGGCCACAGCCTGGCATTTGTTTGGCAGGAAAATAACTTGCCATTTGTCAGCCCAAGCCTGTTGTTGCTTTTTGCACACCGACTGCTTCAGTATCTGAGGAGTCAAGAATGGTGCTGAGAAATTGTGCAATCAACGGCAAACATCCCCATTTCTAACCTTATGATGGAGAAAAGACTGATGCCAAAACATTGAATGCATTCAAGAGATGACTAGATATAGCACTTGGGGCAACTGGGATCAAAGTTTATGTAGAGAAAGCAGGATTAGGCTATTGAGTTGGATGATCAGCCATGTTCATGAAGAATAGCGGAGCAGGCTCGAAGTGTCGAACGGACTCCTCCTGCTCCCATCTCCTATATTGAAATGTTTCAATTTTGTTTTAACACAATATCTGACTCACATTCAAAGTTGTTCTCATTGTTGTCATTATCTATCAAATGAATGTGAAATTTCAGGAATTATATTGCAAATAGGAGATGGTATCTTTCATGTATATTTTGATGAACTTTTTACAACAAAACATTTAGTTTAAAATAAAATGAGAGAAGTACTACGACAAGGTAAAATATGAGGCCATCACAGTCCTACCAGCTTCTTTCTTAAGAGAGTTGAATGGTTATGTTTGAATCTAAGGGTCACCACGCTTCAAAAGAGCACAGATGAAGAGCGCAGAGGAGGCTGTTGGAAGACCTGACTGAGATGTATCCTGTGATGAAATGGATAGATATGGTTGGCAGGAAGCATTTTTCTCTTAGTGGAGTGATCAAGGGGCAGGCATTTAAGGAGGGAAGTGATAAATTAATACCCAGTGAGGGGTGGGAACATGGAATTCATCACTGACAAGTATGCTGGTGGCAGAAACATTCATAGCATTGCCGATTTATTTAGATGTACACTTGAAATATCAAGACAAGCAAGGTTATGTGCTGGAAAATGGCATTAGAATATTTAGTTTTTAGAGTTGATAGGCATCAGTTCTTTCTTTCTGTGCGGTCAGCCTCTTTGGTTTTATGTTCCATGGAAGTGGCATCACCATGTTATCTGGAATGACGTGCATTATCAGTGTTCTGTCATATCAATAGCATGAATACAGAAGTTGTTGGAGAAATTCAACAGATCTACCAACATTGTGGGCAGAAAGAATAGTTAATAGCAAATTGTACATATCAATTGATTAAAGCTCCTCCAGAAACGGTGAAAAATCTTGATCTCAACAGCAAACACTATCTTTTGCTGGTCAAGAAGTTTGACGGAAATGATTTGATGGAAATATATTATTGAGAGATGTTTTACAGGAAGTTTGGGAAGGTAAATTAAGTTTATACAACAAAACGGTGTAAGCTAGATTAAACCAGTGCCTGGTTTTGCTGTTAAGTACAAATACAAGTCTGCCAAATGTCAGTCCAATGTGTTGCGTAGATGAAAGGTGAATCACACGAGGATGATAAAGATAAAGGGAGGATATCTTCATTGCTGCTGCATAAAGGTAATAATCTTTCTGAATGTTGCTTAGGAATGGTCAACTGTGCAAATTATGTAGTCAAGATGACAACCCCTCGAAATCACACATATGTATTCTATGCTGTCATTCTTCATGAGTTCATGTGTATTTGGTTTAAATTTTGAGAACTATTGCTTTCCGATTAGGTTTCAATATATGTGGAGTTTCTAACACTACCCCACTCCCATTCCCTTCAGGAAACCAGAAGCTTCAATTGCATTGGCAATTTCTGGAGAAGGCTGGCAAGAGACATTAACTGAAAATAAATGAGACACATAAGAGAGAAAAAGAGAAGTAACTGAATGCAAGAGAGAAATTGGGCAGCTATTGTGAAGCTATGCTTCACAGACACTCACAGGAGGGACGAAATTGTATTTGAATTTCCAGAATTACGGAATAAGCGAGGTGCTGCACATTCATGTGTATCATGCAAGAGAATCTGGAAACAAAAGTTATTGAATGAACAAATGCAGCAGATAAAAAAGAATACTGATGTTCTCCTCTGATGTTTACTCAAAAGGCAAAGGTAAGCATGAGATGCAGAATGCTATTAAAAGAAAAGTCAGGGAAAATATTGGAGCAAAGCAGGCTGTCGCGAGCAAAAACTGCCAGATTCAGGGAAACTTGAAGGACGCAAGGATGACTTGATGTTTACTCTGGTTTACTGTGTCTTTTTTTGTTTTTATTTTAGTCTCAGTGTTTGTAGAACCTGTTTGGAGTGGCCAATAACTTTGAAACTCAAGCAAGATATCTTTGCAAGTGACTTTCAACACATCATCCAAGGATTTCGTAAAAGCCTGCCTCTTCCTGTTGAATTTGTTATCGAAATGGCATTTTTTAAAAGAAATTCCTTTAAAAAAATCCATTTCCTGATTCTAGAGTTACAAAATCTTGACATACAATACAGACATTAAATGAGCCATCTTATCTATCTGTGTTCCACTAAAGTTAAACAATTAAGAGTAAATTATTAGTTTTTGATGAAGTTATAAACTTTGCAGTTGAGATCTACTTTTCATAAAGTCTGGTTCAGAAGAATGAGTAATTTTAAGCACAATTGGATGTTTAAATGCAGTGTGTTTCGAATCCAATATAATGATAGACAGTGGAAATTTGACAGAACACAAAAGAACTGAAATTTTAGGAGATATTTAGCAGGTTTGACAGTATCAGGAAACTGATTTTAACATTTTTGAGTCTGGTCATCCTTTGAAATATATGAAATCAGCTTCTAAAATGTGGTACTTCTGCTGAGAACTAAGTGTAAGTTTGGGGAGGTGAAAGAGGCGTGGGGCGATGAAAGAATCCTGTTGAGAAGCAGGAGGGAATATAAATGTTGGATGCGGTGTCACAGAGTCAGCCGTGGGAATCCACAGCACTGAAGAAAGGGTATTTGGCCCATCGTGTGTGCACCATCAAGAACAAACACCGAATTATTATATGCTACTTATGAGCAATTCACCTCTGGGGTTAGAATGAGAAGCATGAATGTTTGATAAAGTGTTAGTTGTGCTGGAAAACTCATGCAAAACAAGACATGAGGTTGGGGAAGCAGAACAAACATGAAGGAGAGTGCGCACTCCTCCTTCACTCCAAACACCTCCTCAGATACTCAACACTATCCCAACAACCATGATGGCACCTTCCCATGCACTTGCAGAAGATGTAATACTCGTCTCTTTGTTGCTCCCTCATTTTTTCAAACAGGTGCCTTACAGCTTTCAGGACTCATTGTTGAGTTTATCAATTTGAGAAAACAAATGCCCTCCTTAATGTACATCAGCATCTTTCTCCAGCCAAATGCTGAAATGACGAACTTACACAACTGATTTTGATCCCATTGTTTGGCTCCCCATGGTCCATCCCCCTCACCGTCTCATTGATTGTGTTGCTAAAACTACTTCTCATCCTGCATTAGAGCTACAGAGTTCCAATTACCATTTTGCACCTTATTCACATCAACCCCCACCCTCCTCCAGAACCTGGATTCTTTATCCTCAACCTTTTCTCATGTGCAACCATTAAAGGTAAATGCGAGTAGGCTAAATGTTTTCCACAACAATCCTTAACCACCCAACGCATTCTACAAAAAATACTTCAGAAGATCACAAGGTGTGAAGCTGGATGAGCACAGCAGGTCAGGCAGCATCAGAGGAGCAGGAAAGCCAATGTTTCGGGTCTGTACCATTTCCAAAGAAGGATCCAGACCCAAAACGTCAGCTTTCCTGCTCCTCTGATGCTGCTTAGTCTGCTGTGTCTACCTCCAAACCTTGTTATCTCAGATTCCAGCATCGGCAGTTCCTACTATCTCAGAAGATCACATACGATTCCATGTTCCCCATTGTTCACTCATGAAAGTCGGGGGCAGCTGCATTAATGTTAATGTATTTTATGGAATTGTGGCTGCTGTTTTGTGAGAGGTATCATCTGTCATTGTTAGGGCAAATGGCATACCCAAATCCCTCCGTTCTAACCAACCTAGTCCACATTGGCAGTCAGTTGGTTGGGCAAGATTACACTGAAGGCCCTGTTTTTAACAGCTCTAAGTTGTTTGGTCCCTCTTTGCTTATTATTTCCATTTACACGCCTTTCGAAATACTTCCGCTTTATTTATTAGTTCAATTCATGTTGCACCCTCATCTTGAAAGCTGAGATAGATACTTTGGGCTCAGAAAAAATTAAGAGATCTGGGACAAAACCAGATGCATGGAGTTAGGTCATAGATCAGATGATCTCTTTGAATGGTGGAACAAACTGGAGGGATGAATGGGCTATTCCTGTTTCTATGTCCCAGTATTATTTTTTCATTAAATCAGTCATGCACACAAATGATCGCCGTAGCCTCTTCTTGCTTCCTTATGACTCATGTGAGCTCTTTCTTTCAGATTAATCACTCAGCAAAGAAGTTCAGTTTTTGTGTTACATGCTTCTGATGAAACCTCCTAAAATTGAATGGCTCTCTTTCTGCCATCTCTGAATTGCTTGACAAGGGTGTTCCTGGGTAGATGTCTGGTTACAACCCATTTCTAATTGTGCTTGAGAAGGTGGTGGTGAGTCGCATTCCTGCACTGATGCAGACCCAGACCGAATGCTATTTCGAAGAGGTTCCAACTTTTCATGGCAATCCTGAGGTAAAGATGGTATGAGCCCAAGTCCGGTATTGTTTGTGGCAGGAGGGGAATTTGCGGGTGTTGAGGTTCTTGAGTATCTCCTACACTTGTTCTTATTGAGGATACAGGTCACGAATTTGGAAGGTTCTGTCGCAGCTGCATGGATAAGTTGCTACTGTGTGTCTTCTAAACAGTACACATCGCAACCCCTGTGCCTCAGTCGTGCAGTTAGTGAATGTTTAATGTAATGAATGGGACTCTGAATGCTATGTCCCAGTTTGGTTCAAGATTGGTCTGTGTTGGGGGAACAACACACATCGAGTGAAGTAGAGTAGATCCCCCGGATACATTCCATGTGCTTTATAGGTTGAGAGGTGAATTCCGAACAGCAGAATATTCGCAATGCAGAATGTTATCTCCAAAAACAAGCTGAAATTGGAAGTTGTATGAATCGTAAACAGAACACAGTCGAGGTTATGCTCAAAAGACTATGCTGCCATGGCACTGCTCTGTTTGTCTAATGTGTAAGCAGAATTGCTAGTCTTCATTGCTTAGGTCTTTTTAATGTCTGTCTTCATACCTGCACGAGGTTCTTCTTTGTTTAAAGTCCAATTATTGTTGTTGATACTTGAACACACACAAAAAAAAACTTTGAATGCAATTTTATGACTCTTTTTTCATCTCTGCCTTTCAGTTTATTTCATGCTGATTGTGGCCCTATCCCAGGGAAAATCAACATCCCTCTGATGAAGGGTCTAGGCCTGAAACATCAGCTTTTGTGCTCCTGAGATGCTGCTTGGCCTGCTGCGTTCATCCAGCCTCACATTTTATTATCTTGGAATTCCCCTGCTCCACACCGCCCCCGACCCTGAAAGCTGCATGGCTCGCTACCTAATGGCCATGACAGAGGTTGGTCGAATGTTCATGCTGAAGGTATTTAGCTATTATTTCTCAGTGTATTTCCTGAACAAAACTTCTGTGCCTAGTGTGAACTGCGTCTGGAATTTGATAACAAAATATTGCTCCAGAGAGAGAAAAAAGCCCTGAAGGTGTGTTTGTAGCTGCAACCAGCTTCTGTTTAAAAAAAATACCGTGTGCGTATGACGCTGAAATAAGCGTTGACATTTCACCACGCAGCAAAGCAATTATATTGATCTGGCACGCTTTGAATTTGACTGGTCGAACACAGTTTTAATGTGATTGCTCCCAGTCTAATTCTGTTGCCCAACACTGTGAAAGTCAGGCAAATTTTCGTGCTAGCCAAGTCCGCAAGCTTCATAGCAAGGCAAGCAACCACAAATACAGAGATTCGGAGCTGAAAGAAGCCAGAGTCTTTACACTTCATACTTCTGTGAATTAACTGTATTACATATTTCAATCTAGATAGAATTGCAGAAGTTGATCCCTTGAATGACAACTGTTCATCATATGCATTTAGAGAAATTGATCAATGCTGAGAAATTTATGCTGTTGCACAAATACAGTCATTTATGAAATGACACAGTCCAAGCTCAGTGAACAGCTCAACTGTGTGGTGAAGCATCTACTTCCATCAATTATTCATTTAGTCAATGGACAATGCAAGTGAGATACACAGGTAGGTCCCAATGACACAGCTCTTAATAGCGTAATGCTGTAGTGGAAAGTTGAATATGAGCACTTGTGAGGAAAATGCCGGATTCTAACTTCTATAAACTCGAGGACACACAATATCTCTACACTTAATGCTGAATAATTCGATCATCCTGATGTCATGTAATGGTTGCCCAACCTTTGTCCTCTAAATACAAAATGCCACAAGAAAGTCTAAAGAACTGCTTCATTTTTCTTCATTCTGGATCACTTTTTCTCCTCTCCATTACCTTCACCTCCTTGACTTCCATGCTTGCGTTAGTGCATCTACTCTCTATAATTTTTGAAATCGTGCAAAATATACAAAAGTGCAACCCTCCCAATCTTCATAATATATCTCAGCTATGACAAGACTTCCCATTTCTGGAACACAGACATAATTAGACTCCAAATTCCTCCAACACGTGTGACCTCCACTGGCCCTATTATTTCCTCCAGGGTTGGTACATTTGGTTTTGTTAATTTCAGGCAATGCAAAGTTTCCTATATTAATGTCTAAGTCAACCCCTTTACCATTATATGCCTTAATAACAACATTGAAACCTTAAAATTTACATTTATTTTCATCTGCAAGAGGAATTTCATGGACATTTCAACGTTTGTAGACATGAGTCATATCATCCAACTATTGTACACTTGGCTATCTCTTCCAACCCCTTGATGCCCTCCTAAAATCTGTAATCTCCTCCAGCCCCTCTTTCCCTGTAAAACCTACAGAATATTGATCCCTCCCTATCACTGAAAACTCCCCCAGCTCCTACACTCCTCTATTTCCCAGCATCTACCACCATCCTTTACACTTGTCTCCTTCTCTGAAACTTCCTACAGATCCTACAAGGCACTCTGTCATCATGGCCTTCAGTACACCCTACTAACTCTGTTGCATTTTACGTGCCCTACAACACTCACTTTTTTTAATTATCCCAGCAACATGCAAGAATACTTAACATCTCTGTAAGCTCCCCAGTTCCTACAGCTCTCCTTTCTTCATAGCCTACAATAGACCTTGCAAAATATACCAACTCACCAATACTTTGTGGACTCTGCAACACTCATGGCCTCTATATTCACAACACTTTACCATCCAAACTATCTTAATATCATTCTTCAGACCTCGCATCCTTATTATCCATGAAATGTTCTCTGGGCACAACAATATTCCCAGTCACCATAGCCTCCTCCAATGTGCCAAACAAACCTTGCCCTCTCTCTAACCTCCACCAGACCCTTTCATCTGTTTCAGCTTCTCAAAACACCTGAACCACTTCAACGTCTTCACATCTGTTTTCTTAAATTGTGTACATTTTATGCATTAATGGACATCTGTGTTCAGGGGTCTGAGAGTTCCTTCCTAAATGTGTTCACCGGTTCAATCCTCATTTCCTCTGTATTATGGACCAGACAAAACCTTCTCAAATTATATCAATGAGATAAGCCTAGACTATAACTATTATGTCCCAATTATGCTACGTCCCAATTATGCTACGATCTGTCAAAGTACCAAGCTTCAAGAAAAAAACACACACTTTATTCCTCCACTACAGTTAAAATACAATAAAATAAATGAAGGATCGGCATAAATGTAACAGCACTGAAATACTTAAGAAAAGACAATATGGCGATAGAGTAGGACGCCTCAGACAGAGTTTTTCCACTAAGTCTGGTTCCTTTTCTTTTTCTCTGAAGTTGTTAGTGTGCTCATCTCCTGCCTGCTTTGGCATTCAATTACGTTTTAAAACAAGCTCCAGTGTGCCGTCGATGTCTCTGGCTGCCAGGATTTAATTTCGTGTCACAAGAAGCCATTGAGAACGTAATGGTGAGCTGTCTTCTTGAATTGGTGCAAGTCTGTCTGCTGTAGGTTGACTTAACGTGCATTTGGAAAAGGAATTCCAGGATTTTGAAAATGCAACATGACGAAACGGCAATATATTTCCAAGTCAGGGCATTGAGTGACTTGGAAAGGCAATTGCAGGTGGCAGTGTTCCCATATAAATCTTGCCCACGTCTTAGTGAATAGAAGTGACTGCGTGTTTGGAAAGTGCTGCCGAAGGGGCTTTGGTGAATTTCTGCATTGCATCTTGTAGACGGAGCACAAGGCTTCTACTAATCGTTGGTAGTTGAAGGAGAGAATGCTTGTGAATATGGTGTCCATCAAGTTGGCTGACTTGTCCTTGGTGATATCAAGCTTCTTGAGTGTTGATTGAGCTGTGCCCATCCAGGCAACTGCAGACCATTCCATCACACACTTGACTTGGCCTTTGCAGATGGTTGACAGGCTTTGAGTCATCAGGGAGTGTGTTACGCACTGCAGTATTCTGAGCCTATGACCTGCTCATGTGGCTACAATGTTTACGTGTCGACCCCAGTTGAGTTTCTGGTCAATAGTAACTCTTCAGGATGTTGATAATGGAGGATTCAGTATAAGAATATTGTTGAATGCCTATAGGTGGTGATGCTCACAATTTTCAGTCGAAATTCTTCAACTCTTCATTTCCAAACTCCCACAAAGAGACGTAAAGTCAGAGCACGGAAATTTATGCATTGGTCCAACCTTTCCATGCCAACCAGGTTCTTAACCTGAATGAGTCCAATTTGCTTGCATATGGCACATATCCTGCAAATCTTTCTTACCCATGTACCTGTCCCAATATCTTTTAAATGTTGAAATTGCACTCGCCTCTATCACTTCCTCTGGAAGCTCATCCCATATACACACCACCTTCTGTGTGAAGAATTTGTCCATCAAATCCCTTTTAAATATTAATTCCCTCACCTTAAATCTGTCCCCTCTGGTTTTGGACTTCCCTACCCTTGAGGAAAAGGTCTTAACTATGCCCCCTCAGGATTTTATAATCCTAGATCAGGTCACCCCTCAGGATCCAATGCTCCAGGAAAACCTCTACTTTTAACTCAAACTTCCAGTCTCAGTAACAGTTTTGTAAGTGTTGCACTGCAGCTTGTCCAGTTTAGTAATGTCCCTTATATGTCAAGGCGACGAGAATTGTAAATTGTAGTCGATATTTCGCCTTACAAACATCTTGTGCATCCATAAAATGATGTCATAGCACTTAATGCCCTGATCAATGAAGTCAAGAATGTCAAATGCCTTCCTCGCCACCTTGTCACCTGTCACAAGACTTTGAAGGAACTATGTACCTGCACCACTAGGTCTCTCTGTTCAACAGCACTCCCCAGAGGCCTACCATTAACTATCAAGTCTTGCCCTGGTATGTCTTACCATAATGTGCATTTATCTAAATTAAACTCTACCTGCCACTCCTTGGCCTACAGGTTCAATTGATGAAGATCCAGTTGTACTCTTAAATGAGCTTCTTCATGGTCCTGAATACAACCAATTTTTAACCACCCAAACTGTCATATATCCTCATCCAGATCATTACCACAAATGCTGAAAGCAGTGGACCCAGCACTGATTATTATGGCACTCTGCTGGTCAGAGACCTCTGGTCTGAAAAACAACCCTCTATGATCAACATTTGTCACCTACCCTCAAGCCAATTTTTTATCCAAATGCTTAGCTCTGCCTCGATCCCATGTGATTGAAACTCACTAAGCAGTCGATCATGCAGAACATTGATGAGGGCCGTGCTCAAGTCCATGTAGACAACGGCAACCACTCTACCTTCATTTATTTTGCTGGCTGCCTCTTCACAGGAACTCAAGTTTGTGAAATACGATTTCCCACGTTCAAAGCACTGCTTACGGCCCCGAAGCATTCCTTACTATTCCAAACACATTTATATCTTGTCTCTCAGAATCCTTTCTAACAACTTATAGACTCATGTCTGGCTCACTGGTCTGTCTTTTCTTGAGATTTTTCTCAAATAATGGCACACCATTAGATTTCAGTCTCCCGGCCCTTCAACTATGGCTGTCCATGATACAAATATCTCTAGTAGGGACTTGCAATATCTTGCCTTGGTTCCCACAATGTCCGGGCATAAACATGATAAAACCCCTGGTATTTGTCTACATTTATGTGTTTCAAGACCTCCAGCATTTCCTTTTCTGTAATATGGACTCTTTTGAAAACATCAATATTTACTTCACCCATCTTTGATGTATTGCTCTACAGTAAATACTAACATGAAATATTTGTGCAGGATGTCACTCATATCCTCTATTCCACACATGGATAACCTGTTGATATTAATTGGACCTTATTCTCTCCTGCTTTGAAATTTTGACATAAATTTAGTTGTAGAATTTTTGAATTAACCTGAGCCTCATCTGCAAAAGTTATCTCACGTGTTCTTTTCTCCATCCCAATTTCCCTCTTATGTGTGCTCCTACCTTCTATACTCACCAAGGGATTCATTGATCATAGCTGTCTACCTGATATATGTATTCCATTTTTGACCAGAGACTCATTATCTCTTGTCAGTCAATGTCCCCTACCTCTGTGAGATGGCAAAGAAGGGCAGCAAATCAGAGGGCAGGTGAGAGTCATCATAGCAGAATTCTAGGAGATATTGCCGGATTCATCACGACTGTACAGCAGGTCAGTCATAACTTGGTGTCAAGGTATGGTTAAACTCAAAACATTACTTTGGTGTTTCCCTACTTTCCCTCCTCCAACAAACAAAAAAAAACAAAGGGCTCTGGGAGGTGTTTGCTCAAGAGGTTTTGGTGCAAGGAGACTGAGCAGGGCTGCAGGGAAGAACTGAGCTCTTTAACCGAGCTCTTTAACTCTATTTTATTTCTGTCTAGATCCAAGTCAGTAAGGGTAGCAGCTGGGGTTATTAGGAAGGATCTAGCAGAGGTCAATTGGAGAGTCTGTTTGAACGAAAAGGTGACTAGAAATTGAGAGTATGGGCGTTTTAAAAGTATGATATTCAGATTTCTAAGACAGTATGTCCACGTGAGGGTAAACAGAAAAGCTGGCAGGCTTAGAGATCCGTGCCTGACAAGAGATATTGATGCTCTGGTCAGGAAAAAGAAGATGGCATACATTGGGTTTAACCTGTGAGACATGAGTGAATACTTAGATGACTTTAAAAGGTGTAGGAACACACTTAAGAGGGAAATCAGAAGAGCTAAAAGAGAGCCTTAGATGGCAGGTAATGTTAAGGATAATCACAAGAGTTTTAATAGCTATATTAAGATTAAAAGGGTGGCTAAGCACAGAATTTAGAGATCAGCATGGCCGTCAATTTGTGGTGCCACAGGAGATCAGGGTACATTTTTAATGAATACTTTTCCGCAGTGTTTGCTGAGGACAGAATTGTGATGCTAAGGAAATAACGGAAACAAGTGAGCATGTTTTGGGCCACATAGATATTACCAGAAAGGAGGTGTTGGGCCTGATCAAGTGGGAGGGTAGGAAAGAAATTGCAGAGGTCTTTGCAGAGATTTTTGCTTCATCTTTAGCCACTCGTGAAGCTCCAGAAGATTGGAGGGTGACTAATTGTTTGATTGTTTAAGAAAGGTAGCAAAGACAAGGCAGGGAACTACAGGCCAGAGAGACTGGCATCAGTGGTAGGCATGTTATTGGAGAGGATACTGAGGTACAATATCAAATGACATTAGTCAAGTTCTGATTAGGGATAGTCAGCACAGATTTGTGCATGGGATGTGCATGTCTGACCAAAGTTTTGAAGTTTTCAAAGAGGTAACCAAGAGGATACATGAGGGTATGGCAGTGGATGTTGTCCATGAGGACTTTAGTAAGGCCTTTGACAAGGCCCCACACAGCAGGTTAGTCATGGCGATTAGGTTGCTTGGGATCCAGGGAGAGTCAGCTAATTGGATTCAAAATTGGATTGATGGTAGAAAGCAGATGGGCGATGGTTGAAAGTTTTTTTTCTCAGACTGGAGGCCTGTGTGCTACGGGGTCAGTGCTGGCACCTATGTTATTTGTTATTTACATAAATAATATGAAGGCATGATAAGTATGTTTCCGCATGATACAAATTAGGAAGTATCATTGATAATGATAATGATATCAAAACTTACAGAAAGATGTTGATCATATGGGGAATTGGGCTGAGGTTTGGCAAATGCATTTCAGTATTGATAGTGCGAGGCATTGCACTTGGGGAAACTCAAACCAAGATAGGACTTAGACAGGAAATGGTAAAATCACATGGAGTGCTGTGGAAAAGAGGGACCTAGGAGTACAAGTACATAATTTGTCAAAAACGTTGACACAGGTAGTCAGGCTGGTAAAAGAGGCATTTGGCATGCTGGTCTTCATCAGTCAACACATTGAGAATAGGAGTTGGGACAATATGTTACAGTTGTATAAGTCATTGGTGAGGCCGCAGTTGGAGCATTGTGTACATTATTTGTCACCCTGTTACAGGAAAGACATAATTAAATTGGAAAGTGTGCAAAGAAGATTTACCAGGATCCTGCCAGGGCTTGGAGGCTTGAGAGGCTGGCTGAGATAGGCCATCGGAGAATGGAGGCTGACCTTATTGAGGTGTTTAAAATCATGAAGGACATAGATAGGATGAAGGCATATAGTAAAAACTGAAAGAAATGCGGTGACTGTAAATCAGGAACAAAAACAGAAGTTTCTGGAAAAGTTCAGCAGGTCTGGCAGCATCTGTGAATAAAAAAAATCAGAGTTAACATTTCGGGTCCGGGGACTCTTCCTCAGAACTATGGTGGTGGTTTGAATGTCAGTTTATATGCAGAAATTGGGGAGGGGGTGGTGCATGGAGTCAACAATAGAACAGAGCCTAAAGAGAGAGAGAGAAACTGTTGGACAGACAAAAGAGTTGATTGGGCTGAACAGTGCATAGTTGTGAAAAAGGGCTGTCAGTGGCTAACAATAGGTGGTGTGCAATGGCAGGCAATGTGATAACAAAGTCTGGTGTGTGAGTTGGTGGGGGGTGCGTGAGGACATGGGAAAGTTTTGGCCCTAAAATTATTGAACTTATTGTTAAGTCTGGAGGGCTGCAGTTTGCCCAAGTAGAAAATGAGGTGTTGTTCTTTCAGCTTGCGTTGAGCTTTTCTGGAGCACCACAGCAATCCACAGACCGAGATCTTGCCCAGGGAACAGGGTGATGTGTTGAAGTGGCAGGCAACAGGTAGCACAGGATCTTTTTTGCGAGCAGAACATAGATGTCTGCAAAGCCAATCTTTGTTTCCCCAGTATACAGGAGACCACATTGTCAGCAGCGAATGCAGTAGACTAGATTCTGGGAAGTGCAGGTGAAGTGTTGCTTCACCTGAAAAGTATGTTTGAGCCCTTGAATAGTGGGGAGTGAGGTGGTAAATGGACAGGTGTAACACCTTTTCCAGTTGCAGGAGGCAGACAAGGGATGCAAGGGGAATATGTGTCTGGTGATGGCATCTTGCTGGATGTGGTGGAAATGGCATCTGATGATCTTCTGGATGTGGATGCTGGTGGGATGTTAGAACATAGAACATAGGACATAGAACAGTACAGCACAGAACAGGCCCTTCAGCCCACAATGTTGTGCCGACCATTGATCCTCATGTATGCACCCTCAAATTTCCGAGACCATATACATGTCCAGCAGTCTCTTAAATGACCCCAATGACCTTGCTTCCACAACTGCTGCTGGCAACGCATTCCATGCTCTCACAACTCTCTGCGTAAAGAACCTGCCTCTGACATCCCCTCTATACTTTCCACCAACCAGCTTAAAACTATGACCCCTCGTGCTAGCCATTTCTGCCCTGGGAAATAGTCTCTGGCTATCAACTCTATCTATGCCTCTCATTATCTTGTATACCTCAATTAGGTCCCCTCTCCTCCTCCTTTTCTCCAATGAAAAGAGACCGAGCTCAGTCAACCTCTCTTCATAAGATAAGCCCTCCAGTCCAGGCAGCATCCTGGTAAACCTCCTCTGAACCCTCTCCAAAGCATCCACATCTTTCCGATAATAGGGCGCCCAGAACTGGACGCAGTATTCCAAGTGCGGTCTAACCAAAGTTTTATAGAGCTGCAACAAGATCTCACGACTCTTAAACTCAATCCCCCTGTTAATGAAAGCCAAAACACCATATGCTTTCTTAACAACCCTGTCCACTTGGGTGGCCATTTTAAGGGATCTATGTATCTGCACACCAAGATCCCTCTGTTCCTCCACGCTGCCAAGAATCCTATCCTTAATCCTGTACTCAGCTTTCAAATTCGACCTTCCAAAATGCATCACCTCGCATTTATCCAGGTTGAACTCCATCTGCCACCTCTCAGCCCATCTCTGCATCCTGTCAATGTCCCGCTGCAGCCTACAACAGCCCTCTACACTGTCAACGACACCTCCGACCTTTGTGTCGTCTGCAAACTTGCTGACCCATCCTTCAATCCCCTCATCCAAGTCATGAATAAAAATTACAAACAGTAGAGGCCCAAGGACAGAGCCCTGTGGAACCCCACTCACCACTGACTTCCAGGCAGAATATTTTCCTTCTACTACCACTCGCTGTCTTCTGTTGGCCAGCCAATTCTGTATCCAAGCAGCTAAGTTCCCCTGTATCCCATTCCTCCTGACCTTCTGAATGTTAGATAAGGACAAGGGAAACCCTATCGCTGTTGTGGCAGGGAACAGCAAGTGCGAGGGCAGCAGTGCAGGAGATGCATTGGGCCTGGTTGAAGGGCCTGTTCACTAACGCTACTAGGGAATCCTTGAATGATGAAGGAGGTGGGTGCTTCAGGGCTCCCTTGTTGAAGCTGGCCTTATCTGAATATATATGATGGAGACAGAGGAACTGAGAGAATGAGATGGAGTCTTTACAAGGAGCAAGGTGTGAGGATGTACAGTCCAAGTACCTGTGGGAGTCAGTGGGTTTGTAGTGGACATTAGTGGCCAGTCTATCCCCAGAAAAGGAAACAGAAATGTTGAGGAAGGGAGGGGAGGAGACAGAGATAGACCAGGTGAAAATGACGGCAGAGTGGAAATTGGAAGTGAAATTGATGAAATTTTCAAATTTCAGATGAGAGAAGGATACAGCATTGATGATATCATCAATAAATTGGCAAAGGTGGGGGCGAGAATAGGACTGGAACAAGGAATATTCCACATACACCAAGAAGAGAAAGGCATAACTAGGGTCCAAATGGATATTCATGGCTACACCATTTACATGAAGAAAATGAGAGGAGTTAAAAGAGAAGTTTGAGAGGGTGAGGATGAGCTCGGCCAAGTGGACGAAGGTGGTGTTGGGTTGGATGGTTCAAATGTTTTGTCCACGAAGAAATGGACAGCTGTCTGACACTCCCGGTGCAGAATGGACATAGAACAATAGAACACAGAACATAGAGCATAGAACATAGATCAGCACATTACAGTACAGGCCCTTTGGCCCACGATGTTATGCCGAACTTTTACCCTGTTCCTAAAGTCTATCTAACCTCCACTCCTAGCTTATACTATCATCCATATGCCTAGTTGCTTAAATGCCCCTGATGAGGCCGACTCCACTACTCTCTCTGACAATGCATTCCACCCCCAGATCACTCTTAGTAAAGAACCTACCTCTGACGTCACCCCTGTATCTACCTCCACTCAGTTTAAAACTAAGCCCTCGCGTAATAGCTACATCCACCCTTGGAAAAACTCTTGGGCTGTCCACTCTATTTATACCTCTGATCATTTTGTACACCTCTATCAAGTCACCTCTCATCCTTCGTCGTTCTAGAGAGAAAAGCCTTAGCTCTTTCAGCCATTCCTCGTAAGACTTATTCTCCATTCCAGGCAACATCCTGTAAATCTCCTCTGCACCTTTTCCAACACCTCCACATCTTTCCTGTAATGAAGCGAGAAGAACTGGACACAATACTCCATGTGTGGCTGAACCAGGCTTTTGTTTAGCTGGAGCATAACTTCACGGCTCTTGAACACGATCCCTTCATTAATGAAAGCTAACACACCATACACCTTCTTAACAATTCTATCCACGGGGTAGCAGCTTTCAGGGAACTGTGGACATGAATCCCGTGATTCCTCTGCTCCTCCACACTGCCAAGAATCTTTCAATTAACCCTGTATTCTGCTTTCAAGTTTGTCCTTCCAAAATGAATCACTCCATACTTTTCAGGGTTAAACTCCATCTGCCACTTCTCGGCCCATCTCTGCATCTTATCAACGTCCCTTTGTAACCTAGAACAGCCCTCTGCACTGTCCACAACACGACCCACCTTTGTATTGTCCGCGAACTTACTCATCCACCCTTCCACTCCTTCATCCAAATCATTTACAAAAATCACAAATAGAAGAGGATCCAGAACAGATCCTTGTGGTACACCACTCGTACCATGAGCACCATGTTGAATATTTTCTGTCCACTGCCACCCTTTGTCTTCTAAGGTTCAGCCAATTCTGAATCCACCTGCCACATTTCCCTGGATCCCATGACTCCTTATCTTCTGTATAAGCCTACCATGAGGAACCTTATCAAAGCCTTACTTAAATCCATGTATACCACATCCACTGCTCCACCTTCATTCATGTGTTTGGTCATTTCTTCAAAGAATTCAGTAAGGTTTGTGAGACATGATCTATCCCTCACAAATCCATGCTGACTATCATGAATCAAACTGTGCCTTTCCAAATGATCATAATCCGATTTGTCAGAGCCCTTTCCAATAATTTGCCCACCACTGACATAATGCTAACAGGCCTGTAATTTCTGGGATTATCCCTATTCTCTTTTTTGAACAATGGAATGATGATTGTCTCTCTCCCATCTTCTGGCACTATACCCTTGGTCCGTGAGGACGAAAAGGCCCTGCGATCTCTTCCCTTGCTTCCCATAGAATCCTTGGATAAATCCCATCAGGCCTGGGGAATAATCAACCTTCAAGCTCCTCAAAATTCCTAGTTCATCTTCCTTACTAACATCAACTGCCTCAAGTCTACCAGCCTGTTTCACACAGTCCTCCTCTACAACTAGGTCCCCCTCAGCTGTGGACACCAAAGAAAATTATTCATTAAGGACCTCTCCTATCTCTTTAGGCTCCGTGCACAAATTCCATTTACAATCCTTGATTGGCCTTACCCTTTCTCTGGTCATTCTCTTATTCCTCACATACGTGTAAAAAGCCTTAAAGTTTTCCTTGATCCTATCTACCAAGGTTTTCTCATCCCCCTATAGCTCTCCTCAGCCCTTTGTTCAGCTCCATCCTGGATAACTTGTATGCCTTTAGACCCTTTTCCCTTCCTTGTTTCCTGAACCTTACATAAGCATCCTTCTTCCTCTTAACCAGTCGTTCGACTCTGGAACCAAGGCTCCCTCACTCAACCGCATCTTCCCTGCCTGCTACGGACAAACATGTCAAGCACATGCAGTATGCATTCCTTAAACAATCTCCATATTTCAATAGCGGTCTTCCCTGGCAGCATCTGTTCCCATTTTCTGTTACGCAGTTCTTGCCCAACAGAATTGTAATTACCCTTTCTCCAATTCTCAAACTTACCCTGCTGTATGTAACTATCCTTTTCCATGACTATTGTAAAAGTAACAGAGTTATAATCATTAACACCAAAATGCTCTCCTACCAACAGTTTGAACACTTGGCCTGGCTCATTGCCAAGCACCAAATCCAAAGTGGCCTCTCCTCGTGTTTGTCTATCTTCATACTTCCTGAACACGCCGGACAAAATCTGTTCCATCTAAACTATTACAACTAAAATGTTTCCAATCAATATTTGGAAAGTTGAAGTCACCCATGACTACAACCCTGTGAATTCTGAACCTTTCCAGTATCTGCCTCCCAATCCACTCCTGCATTTCTCTGCAACTATTCGGGCATCTGTAAAAAAAAACAACAAAGTTACTGCTCCTTTCTTGTTCCTGACCTCAACCCAAACTGACTCTATAGACATATCATTCTCAAACTGCCTTTCAGTAGCTGCTATACTATCCCTGACTAGCAATGCCACTCTCCCACCTCTTTTTCCACCCTCCCTATTTATTTTAAAGCCTCTAAATCCAGGAACTTCCAACAACCATTCCTGTCCCTGAGTTACCCAATTTTCTGTAATGGCCACAACATCGTACTTCCAAGTGCTGATCCATGCATTAAGTTCATCTGCCTTATTTCTGATACTTTTAGCATTACAGTTTCCACACTTCAAACCATCTGTGCCCACAAGTACACTCCATCGGCCGTATTTGGTTATTAACAACCTCACTCCCGATGTGTCTGTTGGAAGGCTGAATACCTCATCCTCTGAATTAAAAATCCAGTTGCCCACCCCCTGTCAATCTCATTTAAACCATCCTGCATAGCTCGAGCAAACCTTGCTCCCAGGATATTTGTGCCCTTCCGGTTCAGGTGCAATATGCCCTTACTGTACAGGTCCCACCTCCCCCAGAATGCACTCCACAATTTTTCACATAATAGAAGCCCTCCCTCCTACACCAGCCCTGTAGCCACGTGTTTAGCTGCTCTCTCTCTATTTCTTACCTCATTATCACGTGACACTGGTAGCAATCCAGAAATAACTACCCTGTTTGCCCTGGACTTCAGCTTCCAACCTAACTCCCTAATTCGAGAATGCCATTGGGGTGGCATGGGGCTCAGTGGTTAGCACTGCAGCCTCACAGAGCCAGGGACCGAGGTTCAATTCCAACTTTGAGTAACTGTCTGTGTGGAGTTTGCACATTCTCCCTGTGTCTGCATAGGTTGCCTCCCACCGTCCAAAGATGTGCAAGGCTAGGTGAATTGGCCATGCTAAATTGCCCGTAGTGTTCAGGGGTGTGTGGGTTACAGGGGGATGGGTCTGGGTAGGATGCTTCAAGGGGCAGTGTGGATTTGTTGGGCCAAAGGGCCTGTTTCCACACTGAAGGGAATCTAATCTAACTCCCTGTACTCATTTTTCACATTCTCAGTCCTTTTTCTACCTATGTCATTGGTACCCATGTGCTGTTTAGGGTTAGTTGGTTGCTCACCCTCCCCCTTAAGGATCTTGAAGACACAAGCTGAGATATCATGGACCCAGGCACCCAGGAGTGGTATATACCATTCATTCATCTCTTTCACATTCACAGAGCCGCTTGTCAGTGTCTCTAACTATTGAATCCCCCGACTACAAATGCTCTCTTATTCTCCCCCCTTCCCTTCTGTGCCACAGGGCCAGGCTCAGCGCCAGAGAACTGTCCACTATGGCCTTCCCCGGTAGGTTGTTCCCACCAACAGCATCCAAAATGGTATACTTACTGATGAGGGGAACGGCCTCAGGAGATCCCTGCCCCATCTGCCTATTCCCTTTCCACTTCCTGACAGTCACCAAGCTACCTTTGTCCTGTGCTTTGGGTGTGAACTGCTGCTTATAACTCCTCTCTATCACCCCCTCAGCCTACCGAATGATCCGGAGTTCATCCAGCTCTCGCTCTAGTTCCCGAATGAGGTTTGTGAGGGGCTGGTGTTGGGCGCACTTCTCACAGGTGAAGTCAGAGGAGACACCAGCAAAGACCCTAACCTCCCACATCCTGCAAGAGGAGCATGCAACTGCCTGAGCTTCCATTCTTTCTACTTTAGATCTCCAGAAGAATTAAAAAAAGAGGCTTACCTTACCAGCCCTCCACACAGTCCATTTTTTTGGTTAGAGTAGGAAGATGGGTGGAAGAAACGATACGTGTAGAGTTTCGGGTTTAGCCAATGCCTGAATATATTAGTTCCTTCCTGCGTCGCATTCTGTCCACACACCCGCCACTCCAAACAAGAAGGCCGCCTCTGCACGAGGTAGATTTTTATATAGGAGAACAAAAAGCCAGACATTCCCATCGGCACGCTGGCTCGCGCTCCCGCTGCACCAAACAAAGAAGTATATCATTTATTTCCAAATTATATAGTGACCTGTTTTGAGGAGAATTTGCAAGTTGTTGTGTTCCCACATATCTCGTGGTATGTGAACACCAGATGTGTGCACAATTTTCTAGGCCTTGTCTGCCAAATGGATATGCGACGAGATAGTCAATATTATGAGTCCTTATAGTGTAGCCTGACTCAGGCATGTGGAAAACAGAAAGCACATGGTGGTCTAACTGTGTCTAAATTAGGGCCTTTGCAGATACAGTTATGCATAGTGGTCCCACATCTTGTGTAATGAGTGAATGTGCATCGAAACTGTCTACAGTTGGAGGAATTGTCAAAGCAAGGACCCAAAGGACTGCAAAACTGCACAATGTTATAATTGTTGCTTAAAGATTACACAAAATTGATCAATGTATATTTCTTGAGGTGAGGGTTAATCCAGTGATGAAGAGAGCAGACCTGTGCACAGTTCTCTGATCACATGTAATTCAGGACTATGGAAGCTAAAATGATGCACAGTGGTCCACCTGTACCAATAAGTGAGATGAAGTCCTTATCTGTGTGAATTGTTAGAAGTGTAGTCTAACTAAAGGATATGAAAAAGTGAATTGTGAATGTAGCTGTTAGTCATCCATACATATAGATGTTACACTGTACACAGTACGACAAGTATGAGTTCCTAATAAATATGGAAACCAAAATACTGCGCAATGCTGTAAGTGTGATAATATCAGTGTTGTGGAAAGCAGTTTGGTTCAGGTGTTTAAAAACCAAGCTTTCTTACATGCTGAACAGAATTACTCTTTTTTTTCATTGAATAACTATTTTCATTCCCTCAAGGTTATCAATGAACCAGTTGTAACTTTACAAAATGGTTTTCTGAACATTTACCATCATTTGTTTCACAAGGTTTGTACAACTAGCTTATGAATTGAATTGAAATTCTACCAATTCTCCACAGAAAGTAATCCAGGTTCAGTGACATTACCAATGTACAATCACTTTTTTACTGTGAAATTATAACTTTGTTTACTAGCCTCTTGAAGTTTCCTTTTAATTCTGTACCATTTATTTTATCCATTCTTTTCACACTTCCACTGACCAGAGCACTGAATCTGAGTACAATCAATGCTCCTTGTGAACTGGTCCAGGATGCTGTGGTTGACACACGGGTCAGTATGTGCTGTCCTTGCTACTAAATGACAGGAAGTGTTTTCATGTTGATATAAACCAGAAACTTAATATTGCACAACTTGAAGCAGTCAGGTGAAATTAATTATTTTTCCTCTCACAAGTTATACTATGAAATTCTCTGTGAAAGACAGCGATGTCCGTGCTTTCGGAAGAGGCATTAAAACGGAATTGGTTTGTTCTTGAAACAGAATGATGCTGCACTTTTATGTTAAAAATAAAGAAGGCAGTTATCGTTTAATGGTTTACTTCTCTGCTTCAGACATGCTGCAATTGGGCCGCAATCTGTTTGGAATTCCATTCATTAAAAAAAGCATGTTATTCAGTGATATTTTTGAGAAGAAAACACACAAATTCACAACTGGTAAGAAGAAAGTCAAGTACTACAGCACTGGCCATTTACTTAGGTGCATAAATTTCCTTTTGAATATTACATTTCTTGTTCAATGTCAACAATGTCATCTTGTCTCCTTGAAACAGAGTGAGTATTTCCTGTTCAAAGTCACAAATACATAGAACGTAGAAAAGTACAGCACAGTACAGGGCCTTCGGCCCACAATGTCATAGAAAGCACTATATATGCACAATGCCAGGTTTATCTTAAAGAAGGGATGCATAAAATGCTAATGTCTTACTCGGGAAACAGAATATCAGCAGCCGAGTACCCATCCGACTTTGTGATTGCTTGCAAAGTGAAACATTGAAATGCAGTTCGTTAAAGTTACTGCAAGAAGAAATGTTTGAACTTTTTTTAGGAGAAGGGATGATCTGTGAGAATCTAAATTTCAAGTGGATTAATACTGCATCACTGAGACACTGGATAAGAGGTAAGTGGACAGAACAAGCATCACCTCGTCAGTTACTTGATTAGATTTGCTTCGCTATAGTGTGGAAACAGATCATTTGGCTCAAAAAGTCCACACTGCCCAGACCCATCCTCCTATAACCCACACACTACGGGTAATTTAGCATGGCCGATCCACCTACCCTGCACATCCTTGGACTGTGGGAGGAAACTCTGAGCACCTGAGCAAACCCACGCAGACACGGGAAGAATGTGCAAACTCTGCACTTTGGTTGCCTGTGGCTGGAATTGAACCCGGGTCCCTGGTGCTGTGAGGCTGCAGTGCGAACCGCTGAGCCACTCTGCCACCCCTGTTGAACTACGACAGGTTGAGTGAACTTCTCCAATCACCTTCATTGCCTGTCCAGCTGATAGAAATAAACCTGCCTTGTACACATAAAAGAGACCTTTAACCACAGCCTCCTTCCCACAGCTACGATGGCACACCATAGTTCTGAGGAAGAATCACCAAGACCCGAAATGTTAATTCTGATTTTTAATTCACAGATGCTGCCAGACCTACTGAGCTTTTCGAGAAACTCTGGTTTTTGTTCCAGATTTACAGCATCAGTAGACATTTTGGTTTTTATTGAGTATTTAACTCACTGCCACATGTCCTCCAGGCATGCTCACCTGAAGAAGTTCTGCTCCTCTCTCCAACGGGATTTCCATTGCAATCTTTCTTCTTGCCCACAAACCTGAATTTCAGTGTCATTGCTGGTGTTTGACCAAATATTTGCTAAAACTCGTTTCCACAGCCATATTACATTCCCCAGTGACTGCCTCCAGCTCAGCCTTAGCCCTCGTGGACTCGAGCTGAAATTTCATCTCTCATGTTTCTCGTGATGTTCAGGGTTCCTCAGACAGCTGTTCTCGCCAAATCCTGAGATCCAGACTCAGTGCTATGCAATGTCACATGCACACTCTTGATCTTTCTCTCCAATAGCATTGCACCACTCCACAGTTCCCCTTCATTCGTTGTGCTCACCAGAAACCTTTTCTTTTCCTTTCAGGCATAAAGGGCCACAAGATGCAACAACTCAAAGACACCCATGACCCTCTGGAAACTTCCTCTTCTCTCTATCCCTCTGACTGCATCCCCTCTCCCAACCCCACCTCCTGTCGGGTCATCAGCATCCCTCCTAATCTTACACTTTCTGATGCTGAATGCTCTGTACTCAGCAAAGGCCTCAGTTTTATTCTTCTGCGTCCCCACCTTAATGAATTTCAGGCACGACTAGGCCAAGCAGCATCTTAGGAGCAGGGAAGCTGACGTTTCAGAGATAATGGGAACTGCGGATGCTGGAGAATCCAAGATAACAAGGTGTGGAGCTGGATGAACGCAGCAGGCCAAGCAGCATCTCGGAACACAAAAGCTGACGTTTCAAGCCTGGACTCTTGATGAAGGGTCTAGGCCCGAAACGTCAGCTTTCCTGCTCCTAAGATGCTGCTTGGCCTGCTGTGTTCATCCAGCTCCACACTTTGTTATCTCGGATTCTCCAGCATCCGCAGTTGCCATTATCTCGGGTACGACTAGATGTCAAAGTCTTCTTCCGCCATCTTTGCCTCTGTGCTCATTTCTTTGTACAAGAATGCCCAGATCCGAAAAGTTAACTGTGATTTTTTATTTTAGAGATGCTGCTAGACCTGCTTTTCTGAATTTGTGCATTGCCGCGTGTACTGACACACTTCCTCTCACATCATTACATCCACATGACAAGTATTCAAATCTTACGTCAGACAATTGTTTTCACACATGGATCAGCTAAAAGAACAGGACCAATAATATTAATCTTCTATATTTGTGACGTGCTGCGTCTCTTTTCCAGGTGCACATCTAACACTGCAGTATCAGCTCAATGTCAGTACTTCAACTAAGGCTCATTTCCTGAAGCTTGAATGAGAGCAACTGGAGCAATAAATGCACGGCCACGCCAACATGAAGTAATTTACACAGAGACAATAGGAACTGCAGATGCTGGAGAATCCGAGATAAGAAGATGTGGAGCTGGATGAACACAGCAGGCCAAGCAGCATCTTCGGAGCAGGAAAGCTTTTTGACGTTTCAGGCCCGAGACTCTTCATCAGAATTCGGGGAGGGGAAGAGGGTTCTGAAATAAATAGGGAGAGGCGGAAAGAAGATGGATAGAGGAGAAGATAGATGGAGAGGAGATAGACAGGATAAAGAGGCGGGGATGGAGCCGGTAAAGGTGAGTGTAGGTGGAGAGGTAGATTTACACAGTTGGGACTTTGTTTTAAAATCCCATTTAAATAGCTCAGCTGAACAAATTCTCTGAAGTGGGTCTTGCTGCTTCGTTTTCAGTTCCAAGCACGATCTGCTGTGAGAGCTTTCAGTCTCAGGATAAGGTTCCCTGCACTGCTCAAGACTTTGGAGTCATAGGACACTCTCAGTGGTGCTGGTTGGCTGAAACATCATCAAACATTAATGATATTCATTTCGACCAAGATGTGGCCGTGTCGACGTTGGACTGGGTGGACAAGGTCAGATGTCACATGACTCCAGCTTTTAGCCCAACAGGTTTATTTGGAAACATAAGATTTTGGAGTTTTACTCCTTTTGAGGTATTAGTGAGAGAGGTAGTATCAGACACAGAATTTATAACTAAAAGATCAAAGCGTCCCCAAATTCATGAGAATGTACTAAACAAACATAGTTTGCTGTTGAATCTTGAATCAGTTAGAAGGTTTTAATTGATGAATATGTATATGTAAATCCCTGAATTCCTTTCAAGTCACTGTCCTGAGTGAATTAAACATTTTATCAATGTAAAGAAGAGTGACATTTTAGGTCAGACAATGCATGTTAGGTATGAGGCCTTGTTTAGAATCTGTTTGTGCTTTGGTTTAGATTAGATTCCCTACAGTGTGGAAACAGGCCCTTCGGCCCAACAAGTCCACACTGCCCCTTGATATTTCCCACCCAGACCCATTCCCCTATAACCCACACACCCCTGAATACCACGGGCAATTTAGCCTGGCCGATCCACCTCATGTGCACATTTTTGGACTGTGGGAGGAAACCGGAGCACCCAGAGAAAACCCACGCAGGCACAGGGAGAATGTGCAAACTCCGCACAGACAGTCGCCCGAGGGTGGATTTGAACCCAGGTCCCTGGCGCTGTGAGGCTGCAGTGATAACCACTGAGCCACCGTGCCGCCCCACTGTGCCACCGTTTAGAGTCAGATTGATTTTATTTCTGAAGTAGGAATTGTAAAAATGCTACATTGAATAACTGTCGATAAACTACATGTTTTTTGAACAAAATAGAATGCATCTGCAAATATAAATTCACCCCATAGGTTCGTGTGTGTGTGTGTGTGTGTGTGTGTGTGTGTGTGTGTGTGTGTGTGTGTGTGACACTGTGTATGTTTGTGAGTGCGTGTGTGTGTGGGTATGGGCGTGTGTGTAGGTGCACATGTGTAGGTGTGTGTGTGTGTATGGTTGGGTGTGAGCACGTGTGTGGGAGCATATGTGTGTGTGTGTGTGTGTGTGTGTGTGTGTGTGTGTGTGTGTGTGTGGGGGGGGTGTTGGGGGGGGCAGAGCGAGTGTGTGTGTGTGTGTGTGTGTGTGTGTGTGTGTGTGTGTGAGAGAGAAAGAAAGTGTGTGCACAAAGAAGGATCTATGTGAGAGCCAGAACATGTGTGAGATAGAGAGGGAGTTGGTCAGTGCAAGAGGATCTATCAGAGAGCATGTGCGTGCGTTTGTATATGTGAGTATGTGCGTATATGTATGCGTGTGTGTAGTGTGGTGGGGTCACCTACAGTGTGACATGAACCCAGGATCCCAGTTGATGCAGTTCTCATGGGTACCGAACTTGGCTATCAGCCTCTGCTCAATGACTCTGTGTTGTGTATTGCAAAATTGACCTTGGAGGACATTTACCCGAAGATCCAAGGCTGAATGCCCCTGAAGTGTTCCCACACTGGGACGGAACATCCCTGTCTGGAGATTATTGTGCAGTGTCTATTCATCCATTGTCATATTGTTTGCATGGTTTCACCAATATAACATACCTTTGGGCAGCCTTGCCTGCAGTGTTTGAGATCAAAGACATTGGCTGAGTCACATGAACATCTGCCATGCACGTGGTGGGTGCTGTTCCCACGTGTGACGGTCGCGTCCATTTCGATGATCCAGCATGTCTCGCAGGGGTTGGCATGACAGGGTTGTGCAGTGTTATGGTCAATGTTATCCTGAAGGCTGGGTGGTTTTCTGTGAACAATGGTCTGTTTAAGGCATGGCAGTTGTTTGAAGGTGAGAATTAGATGCTTAGGGAAGATCTTGGAAATTTGCTTATCCTCATCAATAATGTCTCGAAGGCTCTGAAGAACATAACGTACTTTCTCTGCTCCTGACAAATACTGGACAATGAAGGGCAGCTTATCAGACGTATGCTGTGTCTGTCTTCTGAGGTCATTATGAACAAAGAACAAAAGAACAATGAAAATTACAGCACAGGAACAGGCCCTTTGGCCCTCCAAGCCTGCGCCGATCGATATCCTCTGTCTAAACCTGTCATCTATTTCCTAAGGGTCTGTTTCCCTTTGCTCCCTGCCCATCCATGTACCTGTCCAGATACATCTTAAAAGACACTATTGCGTCTGTGTCTAACACCTCCACTGGCAACACGTTCCAGGCACCCACCACCCTCTGCGTAAAGAACTTTCCACGCATATCCCCCTTAAACTTTCCTCCTCTTACTTTGAACTCATGACCCCTAGTAATTGAGTCCCCCACTCTGGGGAAAAAGCTTCTTGCTATCCACCTTGTCTATACCCCTTATGATTTTGTAGACCAACATCCGTTGTGGCATTTCAGAACTTGTAATCGATGAGGTGAGCATTGTATCCTGTTTCTAGAGGGAGTCCTTAAAACATTCAGGTGTCTGTCTCATTCCTACTCATACACAGGTTTTATTTGGATGTGTAGGTCTTGTCTGTAGGGGATGGCTGTTTTACTATGTTTAGAGTGGAAGCTAGAGAAATGCAGCACTGTGAGGTTATCCATGGGCTTACGGTAGTATGAGGTACAAAGGTGTCTGTCCTTGATGGAGTTGTGGGCGTTCAAAAATGAGACTGATTCTTAAGAGGAGTCCATGGTAAGCTTGATGGTGGGATGTAACTTATTGATATTGCTATGTAGCTATTTCAGTGATTCATCACCATGAGTTCAAAGGAAGAGAATGGCATTGATGTATCTGGTATGTAGCATTGGTCAGAAATTCTGTGCAGCAAAGAAGTCTTGTTCAAATTTTGCATGAAAATTTTGTCATATTGGGAAGCAAATCTGTTCCTCATGGCTCTTTCATGTGTCTGGATGAAGAATTGGTTGTTGAAGGTGACAACATTGTGGTCGAGGCTGAAGTGGATGAGTTTTACGTTGGTGTCTGGAAATTGGCATCGGTAGTATTGAGTACTGAGGCTGTTGCAGCGATGCCATCGTTGTGGCGAATGCTAGCATAGAGTGTTGGAATGTCCATTGTGACGAGGAATGTTCCTGGTTCGACTGGTCCCTTGGTGCTGAGTTTCAGTAAGAAATCCGTACTGCCACAAGAGAAGCTGAGGGTTCCCTGTACAGTGGGTCTCAAGATGCCCTCGACATAGCCAAAGAGATTCTCACATTGCATCCTATTGCCTGATGATGGGACATCCAGATGTGTTGGCTTTGTGTATCTTTGTAAGCCAATAGAAATCCCCTCTCTGGAAAGTGCGCGGAAGAGAGTGCATAATGTACTTTGAAGGACTCGGTCAACAGTCTTGACCAGCCTGTTGAGTTGACGGGTGTGTTCTTTAGTTTGTGTCTTGTGTTCCTGGTCGTTCAGCTGTCAGTATACTTCCTTACAGTAGCCCGTTCTGTTCTATTTGATGATGCCTCCTCCTTTGTCTGCCAGTTTGCTGGAAACATTGTGATTGATCTTGAGAGCACAAGACATTGCATTGTGGTTGGGTGACATTGTGCATTACCTTGTGAGTGCAGCTGATGAATCTCTCACACACATTCTTTTCATTCTCCTCATGCACACAATATTTACTGATTGATCAACTTTCCAAAGCTTACCTTCTTTTCATGTAATAGTTTAGTTTGTGCTTTTTTTTGTCATTACTATTATGGCATACACGTTAGAGCACAGAACATAGGACAATGCATCACTGGAATGGGCCCTTTGGTCAAATTGCATTAATCTCTTCTGCCTGCCTTTGTTGATATCACTCCATTGCTTGCATATGATGTGCTTTTCTAAAAGTCCCTTCAACGTCCCTATCATAACTGCCTCCACCACCACTCCTAGCAAAGTTCCTACCACACTCTTTTAAAAAAAAACTAGCCGCTCACATCTCGTTTGAATGAGCCCCTCATCTTAAAAGCATGGCCTTAATATTAAACAATTCAACTCTGCAAAAAGGATTCTGACCGACAACATCTATCTAGTCTCACCTCAGCCTCTGCTGCTCCAGAGAAAACAACACAAGCTTTTCCTATCCCGTCTTTATAGTGCACGCCATCTAATCCAGACAGTATCCTGGTTTTACCTCTTTTGCACACTCTCCAAACATTCTGCATCCTTTCTATAATGTGGCAAACATAATTGAATGCAAAAGTCTAACTGGCCTAAAATCGCATCATTATATCTTGACTCTTGAACTCAGTTTCCCAACCAATAAAAGGGTAAGCAAGCCTCATGCTTCCTTTACCACCCAATCTCATTTTGCTGCCACTTTCAGGAGCTATAGACTTGACATCTAAGATCTCCCTGTTTCAATATGCCGTTTAAGAGTCCTCCTAATAACTGTATACATTTCCTGAATATTTGATCTCCCAAAATGGAGCATCACTCACTTACTCAGATTAGACTTCTTTTTCCATTTCTCCATACATATCTGAAACTGTTCTATCCAGCTGTGTCCATTCATAGCTTTCTACACTATTCACAAATCCACAAAACTTTGTGTCATTTGCAAACTTCCTAACATTTACATTTTCATCCAAATCTTTTATATAGATCACAAGCAGCACAGGTCTCAATCCAGATCCTTGCAAAACTCTACTTGTTATGAACTTCCAACTGAAAAAAAGTACCCTTCCACCCATTACCCTTTGTCTTGTCAGGGCAATCTAATTCAGAATCAAAGCAGCCAAGTTACCGTGGATCCCAAGTGTCTTAAACTTCCATGACAGATCTTGTAGAAAGCCTCACTAAAATCCACCTTTAGCAAATCATTGAAAAATTCAATCAAGCTCATATGAAATGACCTGCCCCATACAGATCCATGCCTACTGTCACGAATTAGGTCATGCTTTACCAGATGCGTGTAAATTCTACCTCTAAGAATACTCTCCAAAAGTTTCCCGGATTATCCCTAGAGTTACAGCATTCTTTTTCTTAAATATGGGATCTCTACAAAGTGGAAACAGGCCCTTCAGCCCATTATGTCCACGCCAACTCTCAGGCCATCCCACTCAGACTCTTCCCCCGACAACCCACCTAATCTGCATATCCCTGAACACTAGCGGCAATTTAGCATGGCCAATCCAACAAACCTGCTTATCTTTGGACTGTGGGAGGAAACCAGAGCACCTGGAGGAAACCGCCGCAGATGGGGGAGAATGTGCAAACTCCACACGGACAATTGCCCAAGATGGAATCAATGTGGTTCCTTGACACTGTGAGGCAACAGTGCTAACCACTGAGCCACCGTGCTTCACCCAATACTACAGTATGGAGACAGGGCCCTTGGCCCAAATGGGTCCATGCCAAATTTTCCATCCACTCTAATCCATTGCCCTACACTTGGCCCATATCCTTCTAAGCCTTTCCTGTCCATATATTCGTCCAAATGCCTTTTAAGTATTGTTAATGTTCCTGCCTCAACCACTTCCGCTAGTAGCTCATTCCATATGCATATTTAATAAAGATTCTCCTCATTGTTCCCATGTATTCATTCCCCTCTTACCTTAAAGTAATGCCCCATGGTCCTCGATTCCCCAACCCCAGGCAAAAGGCTGAGTGCATTCACCCTCTCCAAGCCTTTCATGTTCTTGAACACGTCCCCTCTCCCCCTGCCATGTCTCGTACACTTTAAAGAGTCCTAGCAAGTCCAACTTCTCCCCATTACTCAGTCCCATGAATCCTGGTAACATCTTTGTAAATTTCTTCTGACTCTTTCCCATTTCATAAAACACTTCTATAGCAAGGTGAACAAAACTGAACACAATACTCCAAGTGTGGCCTCACCAATGTCCTGTATAACTGCAACATAACTTCCCAACTTCCGTACTCAGTGCCCTGACTGACAAAGGCAGTGTGCCAAATACCTTCTTCCCTGTCACTTCTATCTGTGACTCCACTTTCAGTAAACCATGCACCTGCACTCCAAATCCTCCTGTTCCATTACATTCCTTAAGTCCCCACCATTCATCATGAAATTCTGATCTTTTTTAGATTAGATTACCTACAGTGTGGAAACATGCCCGTCGGCCCAACCAGTCCACACCGCCCCTTGAAGCATCCCGCCCAGACCCATCCCCCTATAACCCACATGCCCCTGATCACTGCAGGCAATTTAGCATGGCCGATCCACTTAACCTGCACATCTTTGGACTGTGGGAGGAAATCAGAGCACCCAGAGGAAATCCGCGCAGACACGGGGAGAATGTGCAAACTCCACACAGACAGTTGCCGGAGGTGGAATTGAACCCGGGTCCCTGGTGCTGTGAGGCTGCAGTGCTAACCACTGAGCCACTGTGCCACCCGATTCCCCTCACTGTTCCCATGTATTCATTCCCCTCTTACCGTAAAGTAATTGCCCCATAGTCCTTGATTCTCCAACCCTGGGCAAAAGGCTAAGTGCATTCACCCTCTCCAAGCCTTTCATATTCTTGAACACATCCCCTCTCCCCCCACCATATCTCCTACTATTTGACTATTTAAAATACAAAACTTCACACATCTAAATTAAAGTTCATTTGCCATTTCTCGACCCACTTCCCCAGCTAATCAAGACCCTGCTGCAATTTATGATAACCTTTCTTGCTGTACGCAATACAGCCTATCTTAGGGTCGTTCCATGATACCACCTATTTTAGTGTCATTCCATGATGTCACGTACTTAAGTGTCACATTTCCTATTTCCCTTCTTGAACAGAGAACAACATCACCTACTGCCCAGTCATCCAGGGCCTCTCCAGGGGCGAACAAATGTATAAGGCCTTGGCCAATTCTCCTGTCTTGACTCTCTCAAAACATCCTAGGATAGATACCATTTGGCCTTTCCGACCCCACCACCCAAGACATTTTTCCATCCCCACCCCTGTCTGCTTTCCGGAGAGACCACTCTCTCCGTGACTCCCTTGTTCGCTCCACACTGCCCTCCAACCCCACCACACCCGGCACCTTCCCCTGCAACCGCAGGAAATGCTACACTTGTCCCCACACCTCCTCCCTCACCCCCATCCCAGGCCCCAAGATGACATTCCACATTAAGCAGAGGTTCACCTGCACATCTGCCAATGTGGTATACTGCATCCACTGTACCCGGTGCGGCTTTCTCTACATTGGGGAAACCAAGCGGAGGCTTGGGGACCGCTTTGCAGAACACCTCCGCTCAGTTCGCAACAAACAACTGCACCTCCCAGTCGCAAACCATTTCCACTCCCCCTCCCATTCTCTTGATGACATGTCCATCATGGGCCTCCTGCACTGCCACAATGATGCCACCCGAAGGTTGCAGGAACAGCAACTCATATTCCGCCTGGGAACCCTGCAGCCATATGGTATCAATGTGGACTTCACCAGTTTCAAAATCTCCCCTTCCCCCACTGCATCCCTAAACCAGCCCAGTTCATCCCCTCCCCCCACTGCACCACACAACCAGCCCAGCTCTTCCCCCCCACCCACTGCATCCCAAAACCAGTCCAACCTGTCTCTGCCTCCCTAACCGGTTCTTCCTCTCACCCATCCCTTCCTCCCACCCCAAGCCGCACCCCCAGCTACCTACTAACCTCATCCCACCTCCTTGACCTGTCCGTCTTCCCTGGACTGACCTATCCCCTCCCTACCTCCCCACCCACACCTTCTCCACCTATCTTCTTTACTCTCCATCTTCGGTCCGCCTCCCCCTCTCTCCCTATTTATTCCAGTTCCCTCCCCCCATCCCCCTCTCTGATGAAGGGTCTAGGCCCGAAACGTCAGCTTTTGTGCTCCTGAGATGCTGCTTGGCCTGCTGTGTTCATCCAGCCTCACATTTTATTATCTACCATTTGGCCTTGCAGGCTTATCAACCATAATGCACTTCAAGAGACTGAAGACTTCAAGAGAACACTATTTCTTAGTTGATTTCAAAATGTCTTAGCAGATGATCATGCTGGCCGTTAGTCTCACTGGCCTCCATAGCCTTCTCCTCGGTGAATAATGATGTAAAGTAGTCATTTAAGATTCTCCCTGTATCTTTTACACACACAATTTCCTGTCTTTAACTTTGATCCTACTTTCTTCCTCATTATGCTCTTGTTTTTAATGTATGTATAGAATACCTTGGGATTCTATTTCGTCCTAATTGCCAATTTCACGGACTCTTCTCGCTCTCCAAATTCCCTGATTGAGTTCTTTCTTGCTTTCATTATATTCCTTACGTGCCCTGCCCAATTTTAGCTTCATAAACCTTGCATATGTATTTTCCCCTTCTGGCTAAAGTCACAAACAATCTCTATCCAACTGTTCCTTAACCTTGTCATTTGTTTCCTTCCCCCATCTGAACATACCAGCCTTGAACTCTGATCAATCAGTTTTCAAACAACTCTCACGTGTCAAATACCTGTTAGAAGTTCCACCCAATGAACACTCACTAGCTCCTGCCTAAATACTGATGTTATTTGCCTTCCCCCAAATTAGTACTGTCTGACAAGCTCCTGACTTACCCTTATTCATTGCTTTTTTAACGCTTAAGGAGTTGTGATCACTGTTGCCAAAATGGTCTTCCACTGAAAAGTCAGTAACCTGGTCAGGTTCATTAGCTCCTCAAACGTATTTCATGGCGAGTTTGCTGATTGCACTAGTAGTGAGGGAAGTACCGCTGGGGAAACCGTTTAGAAACCCAAATGGACATTGTCAGACTTAAGAAAATAAGTCTGGCGTGGTTGGCTTTTTACTCAAGACTGAATAGAATGTATGCAGCAGGGGTATAAGAAGGAAGAACAGAGGCAGCAGGAGCAGAAGCAATCTAGAATAGAGGACGAGTTATTGGAGGAAAATGAAAGCTCCTTGAGAAACACAGCAGACCAGAGGAGCAGGAAAGTTAATATTTCAGTTCGCGACCCCTCTTCCGATCCGAAATGTCAACTTTCCTGCTCCTCTGATACTGCCTGGCCCGCTGTGTTTCTCCAACTCCACATTTCTCTGGCTCCAGAAGTTCTTATTATCTCTGAGAGGCTCCTTGAGGAAGTGGTCATTCACAATGAGAATGTTATTTATTTACAGAATACCGTGGATTTGTACGTGACAATCAATATCAGCTGCTTTGTGAAAAGCTGGTTAAATAGAAAGGTAAGCGAGAGGAGGAGGCCTATACAATCAATTATGTGGCACAGGAATGAAAGAAAAATAAGGAAATGATTTGAAAACTGGTATGAACGTGATGCAGACAGCAGCACAGCAAGAGAAAAGTAACACAGGAAATCATACAAAGTATCCAAAGCAGATAGAAACATTGCAAAGCAAGCTCCCTGCTCAGAGAGGAATAATATGTGCATTTGGACCTGAAATAGGGAGGGAAGACAGTGATGAAGGTATAAATTGAGCTTATGGAGTCAATATAGTGGCCAGATACATTCACGATGACTTCAGGGAACTTCGATCAGCATATGCCCAGAAGGAACTGATAAAACCAGTGTCACCAATTTCAAGACAGTCCAACCCAACCCTTGACCTGCAAGATAGTACCAGAGAGTGTGGTTCCGGGACAGGATATCTAAACCATATGAAATACTCGCTTCAGGATAGAACAATTGTGAAATATTGCCGAGGATATAGGAACTTGTGTGCCCTAGTTTAACGCGAGGTAATTGTTCCAGGCAACTAATCAGCAGAGAATAGATATAGTTTAGATGATGCCGAAGAAAGGAAACTGATTAGAATGTGCCGGTGTCCAGACATACACTTGACTTTGCCCGATGTATAACAGCAGAGGGGGAAACAAATAAGCAATTAAAGAGTGTGATATTGACCATTATGGATATTCACAATGGCAACCTGCTAGATGTGCTGACCAAATATTAACAAACGTAATCACTCAACAGTGTTTGTACTGGCTTCAGGGTGGTGTTCCAAAGAGTTTATGAATAATGTTAGGTTGGGGTATTAAGACCCTGGGACACACCAATAGATGGTTAAGAAAGTTGGTGTCTGACGGTACCGGCCAGTCTAGGAAAGTGTTGGAACAGCTTGATTCCAATGACCCCACATGCACTGAGGCATGGACCCTTAGGAAAATGGCGAGGGTATGGGAGAGAGAAACACTTAAAACCTCTGGTGGCACGGTGTTGTTTGTTAAAGTTCCAGCGACAGCTTGGAAAAACCAGGTGTGGAAACCCACTCTGAAGGCCTCCCTGCCACCCCATTAAGCTGCAGAGAAGGAACAGATAGAGGAAAGCAATGGTGCTGGAATTGGAGAGAACTAAAGGTGGAATATCGAAATATTATAACATTGGCCAAAAGGGGCATTTTACAAGGGAAATCCCAAACCTGTGACGAAGAACAGGACAAACGGAAAGTCAGATTCCAAATAAGTTGAATCTGCAAACATAGAATCAAATGTTGATAGAGTAATACAGCATGGAAACAGGCCCTTTGGCCCCAAACTAGTCCATAGTGTCCAATCAGCTAGTTTCAACTACCTGCATTTGGTCCACACCTCTCTAAACTCATGCTATCCCTGTACGGATCCAATTTTTAAAAATATTGCTATTGTACCTGCCTTAACCGCTTTCTTTGTCATCACATTGCATTTATGCACCACTCTCTGTATGAATAAGTTGCCCCTGAAGTCCTTCTTCAGTCTTTCCCTTCTCACCTTAAACCTATGCCCTCTAGTTCTCAATTCCCCAACCGTGGGAAAAGACTATATACATTTACAGAAGTTTCTAGAAAAGCTCAGCAGGTCTGGTAGCATTGGTGAAGAAAAAAAATAGACTTGGCGTTTCAGGTCCGGGGACCCTTCCTCAGAACTGATGGTGGCTGTTAAAACATTGGTTTATATGCAGAAAATAGATTTGGGTTTGGGTAGGGAGTAAATGATAGGATAGAACCTAAAGAGAGAGAAAAACATTTGGATGAACAAAGGAGTTGAAAACGATCTGGCCGGGAAGGTGAATAGTTGTTAATGGGGACTGTGACCGCCACCTCCCCCCGCCCCCCGCCAAAAAGATGCAACAGGCCATTGTTCTACGAACTGATCGCATTTCATCTGGTGATCTCCCCTCAACTGCTTCCAAGCTAATAGTCCCCCAAATCAACAGAACTCGTTTCTACCTCCTTCCAAAAATTCATGACAAAGACTGTCCGGGCACACACATTGTTTCAGCCTGTTCCTGTTGGACAGAACTCATCTCTTCCTACCTTGACTCTGTCTTCCCTCCCCGGTTCTACCTCTCGTCATGTACATACGTAATTCTACTGAGGCCTTAGGCTAGTTACAAAACTTACAGTTTGCAGGATCCAGCTCCCACCGCTTTACCATGGACGTGCAATCTCTTTATATGTGTTTGTGAGGGGTAGATCATGCCTGATCATGATGATGATCCTTTCTGAGGCCCTTTCTGATGAAGGGTCCAGGCACAAATTGTCAGCTTTCCTGCTCCTAAGATGCTGCTTGGCCTGCTGTGTTCATCCAGCTCCACACCCTGTTATCTTTGTCTCTGGCTTGGTGAAGTTTTAGTGAAGCTGTATGCAAGCTAGAAGAACAAGACCCCATTTTCTGCTTGGGGACACTGCAGCCGTCTGGATGCAATATTGAGTTCAAAAATTTTAGGAACTAAACCCTCTCATCTCCTAGCCCCTAGCCTGTTACTACAGAGCCGGCCATTACACACTACCTGTTATTAGTCACTAATATTCCCCATTAAAAACTATTCACTCTTCCAGCCCAATAATTATCCACTCTTTTGTCAGTCCAACTGCTCTTCTCTCTCTTTAGCCTCTATTGTATCATTTATTCCTTACCATATTCCTCACCCCATCCCCACCTCCCCAAACCACTTTTTCTGCATACAGACTGACTTTTTCCCAGTGTGTGTGGGAGGGAGAGAGAGTGCATGAATTTGTGAGGGAGTGAGAGAGTAAGAATGTGTCACTTTGAGGGAGAGAGAGAGTCTGTGTGTGTCTTTGAGGGAGAGAAACTGTGTGTGTGTGTGTGTGTGTGTGTGTGTGTGTGTGTTTGTGTGTGTGTGTGTGTGTGTGTGTGTGTGTGTGTGAGAGAGAGAGAGAGACAGAATGTATGAAAGTGAGAGACTCTTGAAAGAATTCTGAAAAGGTTTTGCTCGGAGGCTACCTAAACTGGAATGTTAGAGTTATAAAGAGAGATTGATATTCTGGGACTTTGTCCGCCCTGGAACTTAGAAGTCTAGGGGTTGACCTTAGAGAGGTCTTTCCAATCATGTGAGGCATAGAGGATAGTGGTATGCAAGTCTAAAACTGGAGGGCATAGTTTTAAGATAAGAAAGGAGAGATACTAAAATGTCAATGGGGCAATTCTGTTTTATCCAACACAGAGAGTGGCAAGTGACTGGAACGTCTGCTGGAGGTCATGGCGGAGGTGCGTACAATTTTGTCATTGAAGAAACATTTTGGAAGTTCAATGGATGGGATAGATATGGAGGGACATGGACCAAACACAGGTAAACGGGGTAAGTTTAATTGTAGAAACAAGGTGGCATGGGTCATTTGGGCTGAAGAAACTGTGTTCATTCTTTGACTACTCTGACTCTGATCAGAGGTTTTGTTTTTGGAAAATTACAACCAACACATCAACAGTCTTTACATCTGCTTCTCTCTCTCTCACACACACATGCACACACACACAAACACATACGTTTCCTTCTCTATTCCGCACAGTTACACACTCTTTCTCCTACATACAATCACACTCTCTCTCCTTCGTGCACACTCACGCTTCTCTCCACCCACACACTTACACTCTCTCTCCTTTGCGCACACTCACTTTCTCTCCTTCACAGACATTCTCTGTCCCACTCACACACAAAGTCACTCTCTCTCTGTCACACACATCTCTCCTGCACATAAACACCCACAGTTTCTCTCTCACACATGCACACTCATACTCACACATACTTTCTCTCAACATCCGTCACAAGCACACACGTCTTGCCTCTTGTGCAATCTCTCTCTCTCTCTCACACACACACACACACACACACACACACACACACACACACACGCAAACTTTCTCACTCTTTCTCTGTACGCCGACACATTGTCTCTCGGTCCCACTGTCTCTCTCACACACACACACACAAACACTCCCACTCCTTCTCTGTACCCCCACACATTGTTTCTCTGTCCCACTGCCTGTCTGTCTGTCTGTCTCTCTCTCTCACACACACACAACACACACACACACACACACACACACACACACACACACACACACACACACACACATACAACCACACACACAACCACACACACACATACACATAACCACATACACACACGCACACAACCACACACACACGCACAAACGCACAACCACACATACACACGCACACAATCACACACGCAAACAACCACACACACACACACACGCACAACCACACAACCACGTGCACACACACACAAAACCACACACACAACCACACAACCACACAGCCACACACACACACACAACCACATACACACACACACACACACACACACACACACACACACACACACGCACGCACAACCACACATACACATGCACAACCACACACACACACGCACAACCACACACGCAGACACACACACACACAACCACACACACGTACAACCACAAACACACACACACGCGCACAACCACACACACACACACAACCACACACACACACACACACACACACACACACACACACACACACACACACGCACGCGCACACACACACGCACACACACAAGCACACAACCACACACACACAAGCACACAACCACACACACGCACATAAACAAACACACACACACGCATAACCACACACAATCACACACACACACGCATAACCACACACAATCACACACACACACACACACACACAACCACACACACACACCTACACAACCACACACACACAACCTCACAACCACACACACACACACACACAACCACACACACACAAAACCGCACACACACAACCACACACACACAACCACGCGCACACACACACAACCACACAAGCACACACACAACCAGACAAGCGCACACACAACCACACCCACGCACACACACACAACCACACATACAGACCCACACAACCACACACACACACACACACACAACCATGCACACACAGACAACCACACATACAGACCCATACAACCACACACACAGACCCATACAACCACACACACACACAACCCCACACATTCACCCACAACCCCACACAACCACACACAACCACACACACACACACACACACACAACTACGCACACACACACCCACACACACACAAATACACACACACACACACACACGCACAATCTCACACACACACTCCCAACCACACACACACTCCCAACCACACACAACCACACACACACACACACAACCACAAACACACACGCAACCACACACATACACGCACAACCACACACGCACAACCACACACCAACACACAACCACAACCACGCACACACACACACATACACACCCACACCCACACAACCACGCACACACACAACCCCACACACACACAACCACACGCACACACACACAACCACACACACACACACACACACACACACAACCCCACACACACACAACCCCACACATACAACCACAACCACACGCACACACAACCACACACACACTCACACACACAACCCCACACACAACCACACACACGCACACACACAACCCCACACAACCACACAGCCACACAGACACACAACCACACACACACACACACACACACACACACACATGCACAACCACACACACACACGCACAACCACACACACACACGCACAACCACACACGCAGACACACACACACAACCACACACACGTACAACCACAAACACACACACACACACACACACACACACACACACACACACACACACACACACACAAGCACACAACCACACACACAAGCACACAACCACACACACGCACATAAACAAACACACACACACAACCACACAACCACACACAACCACACACAACCACACACAATCACACACACACACACACACACACACACAACCACACACACACACCTACACAACCACACACACACACCTACACAACCACACACACACAACCTCACAACCACACACACACACACAACCACACACACACACAACCACACACACACTACCACACACACACAAAACCGCACACACACAACCACACACACTCAACCACACACACACAACCACACAAGCACACACACAACCAGACAAGCACACACACAACCACACCCACGCACAACCACACAACCACAGACACACACACAACCATGCACACACAGACAACCACACACACAGACCCATACAACCACACACACACAACCACACACACACAACCCCACACACTCACCCACAACCACACACACACACACACACACACACACACACACACACACACACACACACACACACACAACCACACAACCACACACACAAGCACACAACCACACACACAAGCACACAACCACACACACGCACAACCACACACACACTACCACACACACACAAAACCGCACACACACAACCACACACACTCAACCACACACACACAACCAGACAAGCACACACACAACCAGACAAGCACACACACAACCACACCCACGCACAACCACACAACCACAGACACACACACAACCATGCACACACAGACAACCACACACACAGACCCATACAACCACACACACACAACCACACACACACAACCCCACACACTCACCCACAACCACACACACACACACACACACACACACACACACACACACACACACACACACACACACACAACCACACAACCACACACACAACCACACAACCACACACACAAGCACACAACCACACACACGCACATAAACAAACACACACACACGCACAACCACACACGCACACAACCACACAACCACACACAACCACACACACACACACACACAACCACACACACACACCTACACAACCACACACACACAACCTCACAACCACACACACACACACAACCACACACACACACAACCACACACACACACCACCACACACACACAAAAACGCACACACACAACCACACACACACAACCACGCGCACACACACACAACCACACAAGCACACACACAACCAGACAAGCACACACACAACCACACCCACGCACGACCACACAACCACAGACACACACACAACCACGCACACACACACAACCACACACACAGACCCACACAACCACACACACACAACCACACACACACAACCCCACACACTCACCCACAACCACACACACACACACACACACACACACACACATGCACAACCACACACACACACGCACAACCACACACACACACGCACAACCACACACGCAGACACACACACACAACCACACACACGTACAACCACAAACACACACACACACACACACACACACACACACACACACACACACACACACACACAAGCACACAACCACACACACAAGCACACAACCACACACACGCACATAAACAAACACACACACACAACCACACAACCACACACAACCACACACAACCACACACAATCACACACACACACACACACACACACACAACCACACACACACACCTACACAACCACACACACACACCTACACAACCACACACACACAACCTCACAACCACACACACACACACAACCACACACACACACAACCACACACACACTACCACACACACACAAAACCGCACACACACAACCACACACACTCAACCACACACACACAACCACACAAGCACACACACAACCAGACAAGCACACACACAACCACACCCACGCACAACCACACAACCACAGACACACACACAACCATGCACACACAGACAACCACACACACAGACCCATACAACCACACACACACAACCACACACACACAACCCCACACACTCACCCACAACCACACACACACACACACACACACACACACACACACACACACACACACACACACACACAACCACACAACCACACACACAAGCACACAACCACACACACAAGCACACAACCACACACACGCACAACCACACACACACTACCACACACACACAAAACCGCACACACACAACCACACACACTCAACCACACACACACAACCAGACAAGCACACACACAACCAGACAAGCACACACACAACCACACCCACGCACAACCACACAACCACAGACACACACACAACCATGCACACACAGACAACCACACACACAGACCCATACAACCACACACACACAACCACACACACACAACCCCACACACTCACCCACAACCACACACACACACACACACACACACACACACACACACACACACACACACACACACACACAACCACACAACCACACACACAACCACACAACCACACACACAAGCACACAACCACACACACGCACATAAACAAACACACACACACGCACAACCACACACGCACACAACCACACAACCACACACAACCACACACACACACACACACAACCACACACACACACCTACACAACCACACACACACAACCTCACAACCACACACACACACACAACCACACACACACACAACCACACACACACACCACCACACACACACAAAAACGCACACACACAACCACACACACACAACCACGCGCACACACACACAACCACACAAGCACACACACAACCAGACAAGCACACACACAACCACACCCACGCACGACCACACAACCACAGACACACACACAACCACGCACACACACACAACCACACATACAGACCCACACAACCACACACACACACACAACCATGCACACACAGACAACCACACATACAGACCCATACAACCACACACACACACACACACACACGCACACAAAACCACACAACCACACAGCCACACACACACACAACCACACAGCCACACACACACAACCACACACAACCACACATGCACACACACACACACGCACAACCACACACACACACACACACACAACCAGACACACACACGCACAACCACACACACACACACACGCACAACCACACACACACGCGCACAACCACACACACACACACACACAGACACACACACACAACCACACACACGCACAACCACACACCAACACACAACCACACACACACACACAAGCACACACACACAAGCACACACACACAACCTCACACACGCACACACACACACACACACACACACACACACACACACTCAGAACCACACACATACTCAGAACCACACACACACTCACACACACACACACACACAACCGTGCGCGCACACACACACACACAACCACACACACGCACAACGTCACACACACGCACAACGTCACACACACAACCACACACACGCACAACCACACACACACACGCACAACCACACACACACAGACACAACCACACACACGCACAACCACAAACACACACACACACACACACGCACAACCACACACACACATACACACACGCACACGCACACACACACACGCACGCACACACACACACACACACACACACACACACACACACACACACACACACAAGCTGAAGGTCGAATTTGAAAGCTGAGTACAGGATTAAGGATAGGATTCTTGGCAGTGTGGAGGAACAGAGGGATCTTGGTGTGCAGATACATAGATCCCTTAAAATGGCCACCCAAGTGGACAGGGTTGTTAAGAAAGCATATGGTGTTTTGGCTTTCATTAACAGGGGGATTGAGTTTAAGAGTCGTGAGATCTTGTTGCAGCTCTATAAAACTTTGGTTAGACCGCACTTGGAATACTGCGTCCAGTTCTGGGCGCCCTATTATAGGAAAGATGTGGATGCTTTGGAGAGGGTTCAGAGGAGGTTTACCAGGATGCTGCCTGGACTGGAGGGCTTATCTTATGAAGAGAGGTTGACTGAGCTCGGTCTCTTTTCATTGGAGAAAAGGAGGAGGAGAGGGGACCTAATTGAGGTATACAAGATAATGAGAGGCATAGATAGAGTTGATAGCCAGAGACTATTTCCCAGGGCAGAAATGGCTAGCACGAGGGGTCATAGTTTTAAGCTGGTTGGTGGAAAGTATCGAGGGGATGTCAGAGGCAGGTTCTTTACGCAGAGAGTTGTGAGAGCATGGAATGCGTTGCCAGCAGCAGTTGTGGAAGCAAGGTCATTGGGGTCATTTAAGAGACTGCTGGACATGCATATGGTCACAGAAATTTGAGGGTGCATCCATGAGGATCAATAGTCGGCACAACATTGTGGGCTGAAGGGCCTGTTCTGTGCTGTACTGTTCTATGTTCTATGTTCTAAGCTCACAACCACAGCCACACACACACACACACCCACACACAGGCACAACCTCACACACACACACACACACACACACACACACACACACACACACGCACAACCACATGCCAACACACAACCACAACCACACACACACAAGCACACACACAAGCACACACACACCCACACACACCCACACCCACACACACACAACCCCACACACCCACACACACACTCACAACCACACACACACTCTCACACACACACACACACACACACACACACACACACACACACACGCACACGCACACACAAAACCAGATGCATACACAAACACACACACAGAACCACAACCACACACACATGCACACACATACACACACGCACAAACACAGACACACAGACAGACACACAACCACACACACGCACAACCACACACACGCACACACACACACACAACCCCACACAACCACACAGCCACACACACACACACAACCACATACACACACACACACACACACACACAACCACATACACACACACACACACACACACACACACGCACGCACAACCACACATACACATGCACAACCACACACACACACGCACAACCACACACGCAGACACACACACACACAACCACACACACGTACAACCACAAACACACACACACGCGCACAACCACACACACACACACAACCACACACACACACACACCCACACACACACACACACACACACACACGCACGCGCACACACACACGCACACACACAAGCACACAACCACACACACACAAGCACACAACCACACACACGCACATAAACAAACACACACACACGCATAACCACACACAATCACACACACACACACACACACACACACACACAACCACACACACACACCTACACAACCACACACACACAACCTCACAACCACACACACACACACACACACACACACACAACCACACACACACACAACCACACACACACAAAACCGCACACACACAACCACACACACACAACCACGCGCACACACACACAACCACACAAGCACACACACAACCAGACAAGCGCACACACAACCACACCCACGCACACACACACAACCACACAGACAGACCCACACAACCACACACACACACACACACACAACCATGCACACACAGACAACCACACATACAGACCCATACAACCACACACACAGACCCATACAACCACACACACACAACCCCACACATTCACCCACAACCCCACACAACCACACACAACCACACACACACACACACACACAACTACGCACACACACACCCACACACACACAAATACACACACACACACACACACACGCACAATCTCACACACACACTCCCAACCACACACACACTCCCAACCACACACAACCACACACACACACACACAACCACAAACACACACGCAACCACACACATACACGCACAACCACACACGCACAACCACACACCAACACACAACCACAACCACGCACACACACACACATACACACCCACACCCACACAACCACGCACACACACAACCCCACACACACACAACCACACGCACACACACACAACCACACACACACACACACACACACACACAACCCCACACACACACAACCCCACACATACAACCACAACCACACGCACACACAACCACACACACACTCACACACACAACCCCACACACAACCACACACAACCACACACACACACACACACACACAAAACCACACACACACCTACACAACCACACACACACAACCTCACAACCACACACACACACACAACCACACACACACACAACCACACACACACTACCACACACACACAAAACCGCACACACACAACCACACACACTCAACCACACACACACAACCACACAAGCACACACACAACCAGACAAGCACACACACAACCACACCCACGCACAACCACACAACCACAGACACACACACAACCACACACACACAACTCCACACACTCACCCACAACCACACACACACACACACACACACACACACACACACACACACACACAACCACACAACCACACACACAAGCACACAACCACACACACAAGCACACAACCACACACACGCACAACCACACACACACTACCACACACACACAAAACCGCACACACACAACCACACACACACAACCACACAAGCACACACACAACCACACAAGCACACACACAACCAGACAAGCACACACACAACCACACCCACGCACAACCACACAACCACAGACACACACACAACCATGCACACACAGACAACCACACACACAGACCCATACAACCACACACACACAACCACACACACACAACCCCACACACTCACCCACAACCACACACACACACACACACACACACACACACACACACACACACACAACCACACACACAACCACACAACCACACACACAAGCACACAACCACACACACGCACATAAACAAACACACACACACGCACAACCACACACGCACACAACCACACAACCACACACAACCACACACACACACACACACAACCACACACACACACCTACACAACCACACACACACAACCTCACAACCACACACACACACACAACCACACACACACACCACCACACACACACAAAAACGCACACACACAACCACACACACTCAACCACACACACACAACCACGCGCACACACACACAACCACACAAGCACACACACAACCAGACAAGCACACACACAACCACACCCACGCACGACCACACAACCACAGACACACACACAACCACGCACACACACACAACCACACACACAGACCCACACAACCACACACACACACACAACCATGCACACACAGACAACCACACATACAGACCCATACAACCACACACACAGACCCATACAACCACACACACACAACCACACACACACACAACCCCACACACTCACCCACAACCCCCCCCCCACACACACACACACACACACATACAACCCCACACACACACAACCCCACACACACAACCACAACCACACGCACACACAACCACACACACACTCACACACACAACCCCACACACAACCACACACACACTCCCAACCACACACACACTCCCAACCACACACAACCACACACACACACACAACCACAAACACACACACAACCGCACACACACACGCACAACCACACACGCACACACACACACACATACACACCCACACAACCACGCACACACACAACCCCACACACACACAACCACACGCACACACACACAACCACTTGCACACACACACAACCACTTACACACACACACACACACACACACATACAACCCCACACACACACAACCCCACACACACAACCACAACCACACGCACACACAACCACACACACACTCACACACACAACCCCACACACAACCACACACACACTCCCAACCACACACAACCACACACACACACACAACCCCACACACACGCTCAACCCCACACACACACACGCACAACCACACACACACACAACCGCACACACACAACCACACACTCACTCAACCACACACACACAACCACGCACACACACACAACCATGCACACACGCACATGCTCATACGCACAACCACACACACTCACACGCATAACCACACGCGCACACACACAACCACACACACATCCATGCACACACACCCACAACCACACACACACAAAACCACACAACCACACACACACACACACACACACACACACACACACACACACACACACACAACCACACAATCACACACAACCCCACACACATGCTCAACCCCCCACACACACGCGCACAACCACATACACACACACAAGCACACAACCACAGCCACACACACACGCACAACCACACACGCACAACCACACACCAACACACAACCACAACCACACACACACAAACACACACACAAGCACACACACACACACAACCACACAATCACACACAACCCCACATACACGCTCAACCCCACACACACACACGCACAACCACACACACACAAAACCGCACACACACAACCACACACTCACTCAACCACACACACACAACCACGCACACACACACAACCATGCACACACGCACACGCTCATACGCACAACCACACACACTCACACGCACAACCACACGCGCCCACACACAACCACACACACATCCATGCACACACACCCACACCCACACACAACCACACACACACAAAACCACACAACCACACACACACACACAAAACCACACAATCACACAATCACACACAACCACACACACACGCTCAACCTCACACACACACACGCACAACCACATACACACACACAAGCACACAACCACAGCCACACACACACACACACACACACACACACACCTGCACAACCACACACACACACACACACACACACACACACACACACACACACAAGCTCACAACCACAGCCACGCCCACACACAGCCACACCCACACAACCCCACACACAGGCACAACCACACACACACACACACACACACACACACACAACCACACCACCACACACACACACACACAACCCCACACACAACCACACCACCACACACACACACACACACACACACAACCACACCACCACACACACAACCGCACACACACACACAACCACAGACACACACACACACACATACATACACACACACACACACACACACACACACACACACACACACACAACCCCCCACACACAACCACACTCACCCAAGCACCCACACACACACACACACACTCACAACCACACACACACACACACACACACACACACACACACACACACACACACACACACACACACACACACACACACACCCAAACACACACACACACACACAGATGGAGCGATCGCCATCTTCAATCCGACCCCACCACCCAAGACGTTTTTCCATCCCGTCCCTTGTCTGCTTTCCAGAGAGACCACTCTCGCCATGACTCCCTTGTTCGCTCCACACTGCCCTCCAACCCCACCACACCCGGCACCTTCCCCTGCAACCGCAGGAAATGCTACACTTGCCCCCACACCTCCTCCCTCACCCCTATCCCAGGCCCCAAATGACATTCCACATTAAGCAGAGGTTCACCTGCACATCTGCCAATGCGGTATACTGCATCCACTGTACCCGGTGTGGCTTCCTCTACATTGGGGAAACCAAGCAGAGGCTTGGGGTCCGCTTAGCAGAACACCTCAGCTCGGTTTGCAATAAACAACTGCACCTCCCAGTCGCAAACCATTTCCACTCCCCCTCCCATTCTTTAGATGACATGTCCATCATGGGCCTCCTGCAGTGCCACAATGATGCCACCCGAAGGTTGCAGGAACAGCAGCTCATATTCCGCTTGGGAGCCCTGCAGTCCAATGGTATCAATGTGGACTTCACCAGCTTCAAAATCTCCCCTTCCCCCACTGCATCCCAAAACCAGCCCAGTTCGTCCCCTCCCCCAACTGCACCACACAACCAGCCCAGCTCTTCCCCTCCACCCACTGCATCCCAAAACCAGCCCAACCTGTCTCTGCCTCCCTAACCTGTTCTTCCTCTCACCCATCCCTTCCTCCCACCCCAAGCCGCACCTCCATCTCCTACCTACTAACCTCATCCCACCTCCTTGACCTGTCCGTCTTCCCTGGACTGACCTATCCCCTCCCTACCTCCCCACCTATACTCTCCTCTCCACCTACCTTCTTTTCTCCCCATCTTCGGTCCGCCTCCCCCTCTCTCCCTATTTATCCAGAACCCTCACCCCATCCCCCTCTCTGATGAAGGGTCTAGGCCCGAAACGTCAGCTTTTGTGCTCCTGAGATGCTGCTGGGCCTGCTGTGTTCATCCAGCCTCACATTTTATTATCTTGGATTCTCCAGCATCTGCAGTTCCCATTATCTCTACTACAAAGTCTGTTTCTGGTTCATATTAATTAATGCAGTTAACATTTTTAGATCGACATGATTGCAGAATGGAGTCAATAAAAAAATTCCGTCTGATAATCAACATAAATTTTAACCGGATATTAAAGCAGTTCATTTCTTTTTCATGCAGTCTGCTGCTTTTAAGAATGGTTGTCTTATTGTCGAAATGTTTTGCTTTGACTCCATGGCTTCTTTCATTACCTCAAGTTGAAACACATGTTTCTTTAGCCAAAAATGTACATTTACCCAACCGAGCTTGACCAACATTCATCTTCCAATGCCATGCTCATTCAAGGTCGTCAATATGCCTTCATTGCCCCACTCCCCCGCTGCAGACTTCTTGGTGCCCTTCATGTTTTGATGCTCCATGTACCTCAGTTTGCTTTGCTTTGTTCATCAAGATATATAATTGAGTAATCGAAGAAGGACATTTTTGCTCCTAGTGATTTGCAAACCTAGTGTCAATTGATCTCAAGAAGCCTGTAAAAATATTTATGATTGATTTAAATTGGATAATGCCATCATTCAGACACCTTGTTTTAAATTTTTTTTAAATATAAAAGTCCCTGATAAAGATTCACTCACATATAGGTCGGAATAGATTTAGATTAGATTCCCTGCAGTGTGGAAACAGGCCCAACAACGGAGGAAACCCACGCAGACGTGGGAGAATGTGCAAACTCCACACAGACAGTCGCCCGAGGCCGGAATCGAACCTGGGTCCCTGGTGCTGTGAGGCTGCAGCGCTACCCACTGAGCCATTGTGCCGCCCCCAAATTCTTGGTGTAGATATAGATCCAAGAATCCAAAGGATGAAAATTTTGAAATTAAGATGACAGCAATTCCATCAGAGGGCATAAGTTGCCCGAAGGGGACTTTAGATAACAAGGACTGAGGATCGAAGGAGCAAAGCAGAAATTGGATTGATTACAGTTAAAATATAAGCATGCAGTGGTTTGAGCATGCTGTACAATGTGCGTAATTCAATGATCACTTTAAGGACTATATGTACACTATTGCAAGTGTGTGTGTTTTCTGTGTCTGGAAAAGAAATTCAGCAGAATTTCACATACAGAGAAGGGTTTAGCAATCAAAATGTCTTATTTCTGAATGTGGCATTTATGTAGATAGCTTCCAGCTTCAGTGCAATGAATTGGTTTATTAATCTTGATGCCATTACTTCTAAAGACAGGATAGTGATGATGAGAAGAATCAGTTCCAGTCTGGAATGGCAGTTGTCGACATTTCACTCCTCAGTGGTTTGGAACCTGAGCTGGTGCAACTTGATAAGGTAGAATGAATTGAATAACACGAAATTGTAGATATTTTTGAGTGGAGTTTGGGAAGTATCAATCTGGTGAAACAACAATCAAAGAAAATCCCACTTTCACATTAAAAAGAATGAAAAAATCACATCAGCGATGACTGGTGAATGGGAGGTGGGCTAAAGAGAAGAAGCGAATTAGAAATAATAGATGTACCAAAAGAAAGAGCATGGGGAAAATACAGTTAGTGAATGGGAGATGAGAAGGAGAGGAGTCAACTTAACGATATGAAGGGAGAGGAACTGAAGTTAAGAATTGCGGATGGAGACTGGGAACAGGAGACAGAGTTAGAGGTAAGGAAGAAGAAACAGTTATGAAATGGAACGGAAGGGAAAGATTGTGGGAGGTGTCGAGGAGTGTAGGCTTGTAACTTGAATAATCAGCACCCAAAAGGCAAATCTGCTTCAGAATGTGTATCAATCTCTGACCAAAGATGTAGCAAGTGGTCAGGAGAATCTTTCTCAAAATTCAATCCTGCTATTTCACAGTTTAAATATACTTCTTGTTGAGTTGAAACTGGATGTTAACAGATCTGATTTTCTATCCCTTGGATGCCTGAATTCTTCTTGCATATCATTGCAACCACTGTGACATAAGTGTAGTTCCATTGACTATGTGAAGGGAAAGCGCCAAGAAAATGTTCTGATTGTTTTTCAGCTGAAAGATGCAGTTGATAGATACATTGATCACTATGATTTCAAAGATGGAAGGGTCATTCTTAATTTGGATGCGGTATTTTCCGTTCTTAGTGTTTATGTTGATATGACGCTCAATCATTTGTCAACCGAATTAAATAGAAACAAGCAAATATTAATGATGTTTGGTTGATTAAACTTGTGAAGTTAGGTTTTGTTCAATTTGAATATCAAACTACAGGAATTTTGATTAAAGTGGCATACTTGTTACAACGAGGTATTTGTACACCAAACGATATCACTTGACATTTCAATGCATTCCACTTGACTCCTCTTTCAGATTGTAAATAATTCCTTCAGCAGAATATATCTCATTTTCAAGTTTTTATAATCACTGTAGGATTTATGAATTTCAGCAAAACCCATCTGGCTGTTTAGCAGGGACACAAATTCATTGTCCTTTTGTTTAACATTTGTCTTACCAATGAAAACACCCTTCTCCTATTTCTGCTTCAATACTTTCATGGGATGTAGGTGTTACTAACAAAGCGAGCATTTTGTCCATTCCTTACTCATCTTCAGTGGCTGTGTGAAGTTTGCTGTTCTCCCTGTGACTGTGTGGGTTTCCTCCCACAGTCCAAAGATGTTCAGGTTGTGTGTATTAACCATGTTAAATTGCCCTCTGGTGTCCAGGGATTTGTAGGCTGGCTGGATTAGCCATAGTAAATGAGATGGTGTAGGATGCAAAGACGTTTGGCAGACTCGATGAACCAAATGGCCTCAGTCTACACTGTAGTGGCTCTATGATGATTCAGTTATTGACTCCATTCAATTTGCCCAAATCACCTTTCTCTTAAATAGGCCAAAACCATTTCATCACTTTTGTAACAACATCTTTTTTTCTCCCACAAGTATGCTGTACATTTTCTGCATTCATAGCATCTCTACAGAAATCACAGAATCCCTGCAGTGTGGAAACAGGCCATTTGACCCAGCAAGTCCACACTGAACCTTAAAGCATCCCACCTAGATCAGACCCACCCCACTATAACCCACCTAATCTTTACATCCCTGAACGCCACTGGCAATTTAGCATGGCCAATCCACCTACCCTGCTCATCTTTGAACTGTGAGAGAAAATTGGAGCACCCAGAGGATACTCACGCAGATACAGGGAGAATGTGCAAACTCCACACAGTCGCCCGAGGGTGGAATTGAACCCGGGTCCCTGGCACTATAAAGCAGCAGTGCTAACCTCTGAGCCACCGTGCCACCCCAAGACATTCAAAGACGTTCTAGTGGTCTATTAGCAGATTCTAGGCATTATTTTTCACGGTGTATCAAGTCATAATGAAGAGAACAATTTTCAACTTAGTAGTTCAATTTTGTTTGGCTATTTTAAATGGCTAGCACGAGGGGTCATAGTTTTAAGCTGGTTGGTGGAAAGTATAGAGGGGATGTCAGAGGCAGGTTCTTTACGCAGAGAGTTGTGAGAGCATGGAATGCGTTGCCAGCAGCAGTTGTGGAAGCAAGGTCATTGGGGTCATTTAAGAGACTGCTGGACATGCATATGGTCACAGAAATTTGAGGGTGTATACATGAGGATCAATGGTCGGCACAACATTGTGGGCTGAAGGGCCTGTTCTGTGCTGTACTGTTCTATGTTCTATGTTTGCCAAAGGGGTTGATTATTTCTCACATTAATGCTGAGGTTTTTGTTTGTGCTCACTGATTTTCATCTGGGACAGGATCATTTACAAAAGGATTCCCTTCAGATTATTTCAACTTTATGTACAATTAAATATAATCAGACTCTTTGTTGTGACTTTTTCTTTTCTGATCTGCTTCAGGTCCGTGAGGAGAAAGAATGTATCGTGTTTGCCAAAAACAAATTGTGCCAATGGGTTTCATGCAGCCAGCATCAGCCACTCCATCTGATTTCTATAATCCAAGTAAGTGACAGCTTACTTTAGGTTTTGTCACTCCATCCCATTGGCAAGAAACAGTGAAAAGAGATAAACGATTATTTTTCATGTTGGCAACTTGTAACCAGTGGGGTTTCAGGGGGATCAGTGCTGGGATCATGACTGTTACAGTAACTGTTATTGACTTGGATGGAAGAAGTGAATGCACTGTAGTCAATCTACAGACAATACAAAAATAGGTGAAAGGCATGATGTGACAGGAATACAAATAGCTTACAGAGTGATCTTGAGAGACTAAGTAAGTGGGCAAAAAGTTCTCAAATGGAGCATTTCATGGGGAAAACACAAGGTTGTTTATTTTGGAAAGAAGAGCAAAAGAACAGAATATTTACAAATGGAATAACTGCATAACTGCAGTAAACGCAAGCTGCAACGTAAAGGGACTTAGAGCTATTGTGCACAAAACACAGAAGAAAACACACAAGGACAGCAGATAATTAAGAAGGCTAATGGAATGTTGGCCATTATTTCAAGGGCATTGGAGCATAAGAGTACTAAAGTATGACTGCAATCGTAAAAGATGTTGGTGAGACCACATCTGGAGTATGTTTACAGTTTTGGTCCCTTTATTCAAGGAAATATATCATTTAATTGGAAGCAATTCAGAGACAGTTGACTGGAATGATCCCTAGTATTGAGGGATTGTCTTGTCACCAAAGGTTAAACAGGTTGAGCTTCAACCCACTGGAGTTTAAACGAGTGAGAGGTGATCATACTGAAATATGTCGGATATTTAAGGGTCTTGACAGGGTAAATGCTGAGAGCATTGCGTTTCCCTCACAGACGGGGTCAGGACCAGAGGGCATTGGCTCAAAATGAAGATGCACCAGTTTACAACTGAGATAAGAAGGAATTTCTTCTTTCAGAGCGTTGAGAGTCTTTGGAACTCCTTGCCAATAGAGATCTATGGTGGAAAAGTCCAAAAGCATGCATAAGACTGAGATAAATACATTCTTGGCAAGTTATGGGGGTTCAAGGGTGAAGGTGAAAGGACAGGAAAGTGGGTATGCAGAGTATTACATCAGCCATTATCCTATTGGATGGAGGATCAGGTCAAAGGACCTATTTCTATTGGTCATGTAGTCTTTAGCTATATTTGGTAATGAGAGGGGCAAGAACGATAGATAACTGGGGACCCATCAGTAGTATGTTCCTACCCAAGCTACTGATGATCCTAAAACTGAAATACGTCTCAGTTCCTTCATGGTTAAAATCATGAAACCCACTTCCTGACAAGATTGTGAATCTAGTTACACAAAATTGACTGCAGTGTTTCAAGAAGCCAGCTCATCCTGACTTTCTCAAGGGCAATTAGTCCCAGTGATGTCAACATCTCGTAAATGAATTCAAAGATGATGTGTTACATTTCTAGAACGAGCCAAGGTACATTAACTTGATTTTACAGGCAGTTTTGGTGGTCTCTCAAGACTTCTGATGATCTCTAACCCAGGCTATGCTGTTTCAAAAAATTCAAGTATAACCGGTGGGCCATTGGGCTGCGGCATTGAGCTGATTCCAATCGGTTGTGGAGCCTTCTTTTACTCCAGGATTTGAAATATAATGTCCTGGCTGCTGCAGTAATGCGTTGTGAGTGTGTGTTGCATTTTAATTTGAATGGAAGTTTTGTTTAAAAACAAAAGCCTGCCTTCACAGGCAAATTCAAAGTTCTGAAGCATTTTCAATAATTGTTGATTTAATAATGATGGGCCAATTAGTGTTCCAAAAACAGAGTTCTACGATTTAGTTAACAGAATTCAATTATGCGAGTATGTAGAAGGTAGTGGGAGCTTATTTCTTGAACAGCTGTTGTCTATGTGCTGTGGGTACTCTCAATGTCATGACTGAGCGAGGTCAAGGGGGCGGGAAGCGGTTAGTATGTCGGAAATGCAGGTGCGGCTTGAGGTGGGAGGAGGGGACAGGTTAGAGGAAGAACAAGTTAGGGAGATGGGGATGAGCTGGGCTGGTTTTGGGATGCAGTTGGGGGACGGGAGATTTTAAAGCTTGTGAAATCCACATTGATACCATTGGGCTGCAGGGTTCCCAAGCGGAATATGAGTTGCTGTTCCTGCAACCTTCGGGTGGCATCATTGTGGCACTGCAGGAGGCCCAGGATGGACATGTTGTCTGAGGAATGGGAGGGGGAGTTGAAATGGCTCGTGACTGGGAGGTGTAGTTGTTTAGTGCGAATCGAGCGTAGGTGATCCACAAAGCTGTCCCCAACCCTCCACTTGGTTTCCCCAATGTAGAGGGGAACACACCGGGTACAGTTGATGCTGTATACCACATTGGCAGCTGTGCAGGTGAACATCTGCTTGATGTGGACAGTCTACTTGGGGCCTGGGATGGAGGTGACGGGGGAGGTGTAAGGACAGGTGTAGCACTTGCAGCAGTTGCAGGAAAAAATACCAGGTGAGGTGGGGTTGGAGCGGAGTGTGGAGCAGTCAAGGGAGTCATGGAGAGAGTGGTCCCTCCAGAAAGCAGATGAGGGTGGGGAGAGAAAAATGTCTTTGGTGGTGGGCTTGGATTGCAGATGTTGGAAGTGTTGGCGATGCTGCCAGACCTGCTGAGCTTTTCCAGCCATTATATTTATTTTCTTGTTCCTGATTTTGCTGCATCTGCAGTTCCTTTAGTTTTTACTGTCTTTTAGTGTTTACATCTAGGGGGGTCAGTATTTCAGGGTTTTTCTACTGGGGCTCCTGTGTTTTAGGGTTTATTTGCCGGATACTGTGTGTTTGAGGTTTTGGTTACAGGGTGCTCTGTGCTTGAGGGTTTATTTACAGGTCCATCTGTGTTTTAGGGTGAATATCAGCAACCATCTCACAATGATGCAGGCCCAAAGATCTGACCCACTGACAGTCCAACAATCTATTAGGCCTAAGCATCTAATAATGTAGCACTTCGTCAATTCTGACCCTCGAATAAAAAGGCGCACTTTCTCAGAACCAACCCAGTGACAATGCCACAATTCCTCACTCTTGGCAAAGTACTAACTTCTGACAGGCAATTGCTCAGTATTGAGCCTCCAAATGCAACACCTCCGTACTGACCTTCTGAATGTGTTGCTCACCATTAATTCTGAACCCGTTCCAATGAAGCTCTTCCTCTGTGTTCAGTCTCTCATAATAATGCACTCTGGCAGTTGTGACAATGAGGCACTCCCTCAGTACTGGACCTCTGACAATGATACACTCCGTCAGACCTGACCCTCTGACAATGAGGCACATTCTCAGGACTGAATCTCTGACAATAAGGCGGCCCCTCATACTTAATTGTGTGATAGAGCTGCAATACCTCAGTAATGCTCCTCTAATTGTGTAACACTCCAACAAAGGTGGCACGGTGACTCAGGGGTTAGCACTGCTGCCTCAGTGCCAGAGACTCAGGTTTGATTCCACCCTGGGGTGACTGTCTACTCATAGAACATAGAACATAGAACATAGAACAGTACAGGCCCTTCAGCCCACAATGTTGTGCCGACCATTGATCCTCATGTATGCACCCTCAAATTTCTGTGACCATATACATGTCCAGCAGTCTGTTAAATGACCCCAATGACCTTGCTTCCACAACTGCTGCTGGCAACGCATTCCATGCTCTCACAACTCTCTGCGTAAAGAACCTGCCTCTGACATCCCCTCTATACTTTCCACCAACCAGCTTAAAACTATGACCCCTCGTGCTAGCCATTTCCGCCCTGGGAAATAGTCTCTGGCTATCAACTCTATCTATGCCTCTCATTATCTTGTATACCTCAATTAGGTCCCCTCTCCTCCTCCTTTTCTCCAATGAAAAGAGACCGAGCTCAGTCAACCTCTCTTCATAAGATAAGCCCTCCAGTCCAGGCAGCATCCTGGTAAACCTCCTCTGAACCCTCTCCAAAGCATCCACATCTTTCCTATAATAGGGCGCCCAGAACTGGACGCAGTATTCCAAGTGCGGTCTAACCAAAGTTTTATAGAGCTGCAACAAGATCTCACGACTCTTAAACTCAATCCCCCTGTTAATGAAAGCCAAAACACCATATGCTTTCTTAACAACCCTGTCCACTTGGGTGGCCATTTTAAGGGATCTATGTATCTGCACACCAAGATCCCTCTGTTCCTCCACGCTGCCAAGAATCCTATCCTTAATCCTGTACTCAGCTTTCAAATTCGACCTTCCAAAATGCATCACCTCGCATTTATCCAGGTTGAACTCCATCTGCCACCTCTCAGCCCATCTCTGCATCCTGTCAATGTCCCGCTGCAGCCTACAACAGCCCTCTACACTGTCAACGACACCTCCGACCTTTGTGTCGTCTGCAAACTTGCTGACCCATCCTTCAATCCCCTCGTCCAAGTCATTAATAAAAATTACAAACAGTAGAGGCCCAAGGACAGAGCCCTGTGGAACTCCACTCACCACTGACTTCCAGGCAGAATATTTTCCTTCTACTACCACTCGCTGTCTTCTGTTGGCCAGCCAATTCTGTATCCAAGCAGCTAAGTTCCCCTGTATCCCATTCCTCCTGACCTTCTGAATGAGCCTACCATGGGGAACCTTATCAAATGCCTTACTGAAGTCCATATACACCACATCCACAGCTCGACCCTCATCAACTTTTCTAGTCAGATAGAACTGTAATATGTCACAACTGACCTGATAATTGTTTAGAGATAATGGGAACTGCAGATGCTGGAGATTCCAAGATAATAAAATGTGAGGCTGGATGAACACAGCAGGCCAAGCAGCATCTCAGGAGATAATTGTTTAGCAGCCTCTCAGTCTGACCCCACTACAATGAGGCACTGGATCAGTATTGACCGCCTCTGACAAATGCATTCCATCAGAACGAAACCTCCGACAAAGAGGGACTGCGTCAGGACAACCCTGTGATTGAGTCAATCCCTTAGCCCTGAATCTCTGATCATGTGGCTCTGTCTCAGTTCTGTCATCATTACATTGAGACTTAGCCTCCGTAATGACCCCCTAACAATGAGGCACTTCCTCAAGACTGACCATACAGCATGAAGTCACTGCCTCAGCTCTGACCACTTGACAACAAGGCACTGGTTAAGAATTGACCTGCTCACAGACCTGCAATACCTCAGTACTGACCCTCTCATCAAGGGACACTCCCTGAATTCTGACACCTTCATATTGAGGCACTGCCTCAGTATTCAACCTCTGACAGTAATGCATGCTCTCAATTCTGACCCACTCTCAGTTCTGCAACAGCTCAGCACTGAAGATCTGACAGTGCTTCAATACCTCAGTACGGACCCTATGGTAATGAAGCACTCAGTCAGTATGAGCCACTGATAGAAGTGCAAAAGCACGTGACTGACTATTTAAATGTGTGCAAACCCTCAATTCTGACACCATTACACTGAGGCACTGCCTCAGAATGGACCATCTGACAATGAGTCACTCCATCAGGATGGACTGTTTGACGAGACACTAACACAGTACTTACCCTCTGATAGAGCTGCAATACCTCAGCAGTTTCCTTCTAAAACTGGAGCAAACCCTCAACATTACATTGAAGCTGGAGTTCAGGCAGACCCTCTAATAAGAGACACCGCCTCTGTATTAATTCTCTATATTTGACAGAAGATCGGCACTGTGTGAGGGTCAGTACTGAGGTATTGAAGCTTTGTCAGAAGGCGAATAATGAGTGCGGGCACTGAAGAAGTGCCTCATTGACAGGGGTTCAGTCCTGACCCCTAAGAGAGTTCATCACTGTCAGATGGTCAATACTGAGACAATGCTTCATTGTAAAAGGATCAGCACTAAAGATCTGCCACACATTTTTCGTGTCACTATTGAGGAATTGCAGCAATATGAGAGGGTCAGAACTTGGGAGTGCATTATTGTCAGAAGGTCAACACTGAGGCAGCACCTCATTCTAAGTTGAGGTAATGCAATACAAATAGAAGGTCAGTACTAAGATATTACTGCAATGTGAGAGGGTCAGAAATAAAGGTGCCTCAGTGTCAGATGGTCAGAACTGAGGGATTGAAGCATGTCAGAGCTTCAATACTGAGGCAGTGCCTCATAATAATAGTGTGTTTTTGATCACAGCGATCACTGAAGGGTCAGTTTTGAGGCAGTGCCTTGATGTAATAGGGTCAGAACCTTATTGTCACATGTTCAATACAGACAGTGTGTTGACCCTCTGACAGTGCTTCACTGCCTCAGTGCCTACGCTCTGACAATGAATCACTCCAACAGTTCTGACCCTCTCTTGCAAGACCTCAGGATGACGTTTCTGACCCTACTACAGTGAGCCACTGCCTCTGTACTGATCCTCTGACAATGATGCAATACCTCAGTTCTGACCCTCTGACAGTTCTGCAACACCTCAATCCGCACCCTTCAATCAGTAGGCACTCCCTCAATTATGAGCCCTTTGTTGGTTAGTTCTGTGACAATACCTCATTGCTGCTGTGTCGGTGCTGAGAGAGGGCCTTTTTATTCACTCATCAGTGCCTAAGGCACTGGCTAATTGTCAGCAGCTCAGTTCTGAGGCAGCATCTCTTTGTCAGAGTGTCAGCACTAAGGCTGACCTTCACTGTAATGGTGTCAGAATTAAAAGACCAGTCAGAGGATAGAAACTGAGGCATTTCAGAGCCACCAGAAGGTCGAAACTGAGGTGTTTCAGATCAGTTTGAGGGTGCCTCATTTTAATATGGTAAGACTTGAGGGAGTGCGTCATTGTCAGAGGCTCAGAACCAAGTGAGTGCCTCGTTATCAGACACAGTCCAAAGAGAGGGCCTTGTTGTTAGTGGCTGTGTTGTAAGGCAATACCTCATTGCTGCAGGATCAGCCTTGAGAGTGTGCCAGTATGGAAGGAGTGCCTAAAAACTGAGGGAGTGCTACACAATTAGAGATTCAGCGCTGAGTAAGTGCTTCATTGTCACAGAGTTAGTTCTGAGGCAGGGCCACATTACCTGAGGGTCAATTCTGAGGGTGTATTAAGAGCAGACTGTAAATACTCAGTCAGTACCTCAGTGCATTGGATTCAGAGTTGATGGAGTAAAAGATGGTTAGAAGTTCAGTCCTGAAGTATTGCAGCTCTGTCAGAGGGTCGGAACTGAGGGGGCAGTGCTTGACTGTCAGCGGATCAGTTCTGAGGCAGTACCTCATTGCTGGAGGGTCAGATCTGAACGAGTGTCACATGTCAGAAGGCCAGTTCTGAATAAGTGACTTTTTGTCAGAAGGTCAATACTCAGTCAGTGCCTCATTTTGAACAGATCAGAATTGAGGGTTTGCAACACTTTTTGAGATTCAGTCTGGAGACATTACTGCTACACGCCTGAATTGAGGGAGCGCTGCAAGATTAGAGGGTGAAAATAAACCTGAAAACAGTGACCCCTTTCAATAACCTGTAAAACACAGGGATCACTGTAAATAATCCCTGAAACACAGACCCCTTTGTAGGAGTGCCTCAGTTTAATGTTTTCAGAATTGAGGGAGTGCCACGTGATTACAGATTCACTGCTGGAGGGTAACTTCTGAGTGAGTGTGTCAGTATTAGCACCATGTTGTAGGGTCTGTACTTTTACAGGAACACAGTTACACATAGGGTGAGGGGAGTGGGAAACTGAGGTGTAGTCCTAGTACACAGGAGGATGACCGTCGGGAGTACATGGACAGGACCTTACTGTCACAGGAGTGTGCTGGAAGACAGCAAGCTGGATTGAAGTGTGTCTGCTTTAATGCCAGGAGTATCCGGAATAAGGTAGGTGAGCTTGCAGCTTGGATAGGTACCTGGGACTTCAATGTTGTGGCCATTTCGGAGACATGGGCAGAGCAGGGTCAGGAATGGATGTTGCAGGTTGCAGGGTTTAGATCTTTCATTAAGGCCAGGGAAGGTGGTAAACGAGGGGGAGGTGTGGCTTTGTTGGTCAAGGACAGATGAGAGTAAACTGGTTGATGTGGTGTAGATGGATTTTAGCAAGGCATTCGATAAGGTTCCCCACAGTAGGCTATTGTACAAAATGCGGAGGAATGGGATTGTGGGAGATATAGCAGTTTGGATCAGAAATTGGCTTGCTGAAAGAAGACAGAGGGTGGTTGATGGGCAATGTTCATCCTGGAGACCAGTTACTAGTGGTGTACTGCAAGGGTCAGTGTTGGGTCCACTGCTGTTTGTCATTTTTATAAATGACCTGGATGAGGGCGTAGAAGGCGAGGTTAGTAAATTTGCAGACGACACGAAGGTCAGTGGAGTTGTGGATAGTGACAAAGAATGCTGTAGGTTGCAGAGAGACATAGATAAGCTGCAGAGCTGGGTTGAGAGGTGGCAAATGGAGTTTAATGCAGACAAGTGTGAGGTGATGCGCGTGGGTAGTAGTAAGCGGAAGGCAAAGTACTGGGCTAATGGTAAGATTCTTAGTAGTGCAGATGAGCAGAGAGATTTCGGTGTCCATGTACACAGATCCTTGAAAGTTGCCACCCAGGTTGACAGGGCTGTGAAGAAGGAATACAGTGTTTGAGCTTTTATTAATAGAGGGATCGAGTTTCAGAACCAAGAGGTTATGCTGCAGCTGTACAAAACTCTGGTGCGACCGCACTTGGAGTATTGCATACAATTCTGGTCACCGCATTGTAAGAAGGATGTGGAAGCTTTGGAAAGGGTGCAGAGGAGATTTACGAGGATGTTGCCTGGTATGGAGGCAAGTTCTTACGAGGAAAGGCTGAAGGCCTTGAGGCTGTTTTCGTTCGGGAGAAGAAGGTTGAGAGGTGACTTAATTGAAACATATAAAATAATCAGAGGGTTAGATAGGATGGAGATGAGAGCCTTTTTCCGAGGATGGTGACAGCAAGCACGAGGGGGCATAGCTTTAAATTGAGTGGTGAAAGATATAGGACAGATGTCAGAGGTAGTTTCTTTACTCAGAGAGTAGTAAGGGAATGGAATGCTTTCATTCCCACGATAGTAGATTCGCCAACTTGAGGGACATTTAAGTCATCATTGGATAAGCATATGGACATACATGGAATAGTTGTAGGTGAGATGGGCTTGAGATCGGTATGACAGGTTGGCACAACATCGAGGGCCGAAGGGCCTGTTCTGCGCTGTATTGTTCTATGTTCTATAATGGATATCACAAGTAGATGACTGCTGTGTATAGCGTGCACTGTCAAATGTTTCAGATTTTAGAACTGAAAAGTGCCTGGTCTACCTCAAATTGCCATGGAAAGCCAAAGCTTCTCAAAAGTTTGAGCTGAAGCAAGTAATTCATGCTGCTGCTGTGTAGTGGTTATATGAATGGTATTTTCCCCGAGCAGGGTGCTGTTGTTAGTCCAAAAATCATTCTCATTGCATTGACCAACATTGTCTATGAAACTTGCAGCCAGTATAATGCCAGACATATAGGTCATATCTGATAATGATTGGCCAACTGAAAACTGCTTGTTTGTAACAAGCAGAGCACACCGCACCGGCACGTGTGAGATGCTTTCTCTTTTCCACAACCAAGGACCCCAACATGGTTAGCAGAACTTCCACTTTGATCCATTTCACAAAATTCGGCCCTCATCCATTCCACCTATGCCAGAATCATAAATTCTCCTTATTCTCAGTTTGTCCCTCCATCAACCTCTGTGTTCAGCAGATTATCTTCCAGCATCTTCATCCATATCCCCTTTCAGCATTCCAAAGTGACCATTCCCTCTGTGGTCCACTCCTCAGTCACCAAGCAAGGTCCCAAATACACTTGTAAAGTGAAACAGCGATTTACCCGTACTTCATCTGTTCAAATATACAGGTGTATTCAATTTTTCCAATGTTTTCTCTACACAGGGGAAATGATACATTGATTAGGTGATTATCCTGCAGTACACCCTCATTCAGTCCACAAGCATGACTTGAGTTCCTGTTCCTTGCTGTTTTCATTTTCTATTTTGCTCCCACTTGGACCTTGCCCTGCCAGTGATTGAATGAAGCTGAATACAAGTTTGAGGAACAAGACTTCATCATCTGTCTTGTCACTTTCTAGCCTTCTGGATCCCATATTAAGTTCAACCAACTTAGATCAGAACCTACGCTTCCATCTTGCTCCTGTATCCCTTTTTGCATTCAGATGCCTATGTAGCTATTCATACCTCTTCTGGACACAACCTTTGATTTTTTTAAAATTACCATTGTGTTACCGAGCTTTTGCAAAAAATAATGTTTTGTAACATAATTTCTTCTACCCTCCACCTCATCACAGGCATTCCCTTGAGAATTTTTGGGGGTTTTCTGACCTCCTGTCTACCAGCTGGAAATACCTTACATTTCTGTCTTTCATTTCAGAGAGACTTTGATACCAAAGCATTTTTGTCTTACACTCATTGGAACAAACACAAGAACATGATATTTCAAACAATTGGAATAATTTATACGATAAGAAACACATGTCGTGTGGTTGACAAGTCCACTCTGAATGGTAGAGCTGTCAATAGAATCCCTACAGTGTGGAAACAGGCCATTTGGCCCAAGACGTCCAGACCGACCCTCCAAAGAACACCTCACCCAGACTCACCCCCTTGCTTTAGCCCTGTAACCCTGCATTTCTCATGGCTAATCCACCGAATACACACATCTTTAGGCCGTGGGATGGAATCAGAGACCTGTTGTAAACTCATGTAGAGCCGAATGGAAACCCACACAGGCAGAGAGAATGTGCAACCTCCAGACAGACAGTTCTCTGAGAATGGAATTGAACCTGGGTCCCTGACAGGCAACAGTGCTAACCATTGAGCCTCTGATTTCTCAGCATTTCTTCTTCTTTTGTAATGTAGTGCTGGAGGGAAACCATAATCCCAGATTGTAAGTGCTTTGAGCTTCAACATTGTCTGAGAACCCCCTCACTGTCTCTGAATACCCAAACTGATCAATAATAATCATCCTAATTGTCTGTCTTGACCTTACTGCAGCATTGCTTATTGTGTCACTGGCGGGTGACAGATCACATTGACATTTCACATCATGAAAGTAGCTGCATGAATATTTGCATTCTTGGTTCTACATTAGTGAATTTTTGTTGCAACGTTTTGGTCTGGAAGTAAGCGGCATCTCAAAGAATGTGCTATCTGTGCTTTTGTGGAATTTGCTTTTGTGCTTTGACTTTGGGTTAAGCAATGTAACAAGTCTTTGCTGATTTTCCATATTTAATTCAATTAGAATTTCATTGACTCTAGATTTTACTCTTAAAATATGGTGAATGAGCAGAAGGCCATTCAGTCCATTGAGTCTGCCACTCAACGAGATCATAACATACTGATATTCCTCGATACCACTTTCCTGCCGTTTCCCGATAGCGTTTGATTCCCATACTGTTAAAAATCCTCCAGTCTGAGCATCTTAACTTTTGTACATCCCTCTGCAGGCAGTCTGGCAGTCTCATCACTTGTTTTGCCCCCTATTTTTGTGTTTTCTGTAAACTCGGTAATAGTACATTCACTTTCATCACTGTGTCATTGATATTTATTCGCAACAAGAATGGCCGTGGCAGTGATCCGTATGGCAGTGCACTGTTTACAGCTTGCCAACCTGGAAATGACTCCTCCGGTACCAAATGTCTGTTCTCTATTATTTGGTCAATCCCCTACCCATGTTAATATATTTCCCCAAATCCATGTGGTCTTATTAAAAGTCTTATCTGCTTGAAGTGTGATTATTTTTACAAATACCTTTTTGAATGTTACATCCTTTTATTTGTACTACTTGTAATCTCCTCATGGAATTCTTATAAATCTGTCATGCACAATTTCCTGTTTATCAAGCCGTAGTGACTGTGATTGTATTATGTATTTTAAGTGCTCTGCAATTACATCTTTTATGATAGGCTCTTGCATTTTCCAATAACAGACATTAAGCTAACTGGCCAGTAGTTATCTTTTTTGTCTCCTTTCCTTTCTAAAATAAAGGTACTAGTCATAGAATCCCTGCAGCATAAGAGCAGGCCACTTGGCCCATTGTGTCCAAACTGACTCTCAGAAGAGCATGGCACCCAAATTCAACCAGCTGCCCAGCCCCTGCAACCTTGCATTTCCCATGGCTGATCCATTTAATCTGTGCATGTTTGGATTGTGGGAAGAGACCAGAGCAGCTGGAAGAAACCCACACAGACAGGGGGATAAGGTGCAGATTCCTCATGGAAAGACACCTGACAGTGGGATTGAACCCAGATCCCTGCCACTGTGAAACAGCATGCTACCCACTGAGCCACCATACTGCCCTGTGGGGCACTGGGACTTTTTGAGAAGCCAAGGATACTGGAGAGATTGTGATCAGTGCATCAACTATCACTATAGCTATTACTTTTAATATCCTAGGATGCAGCCCGTCGGGCCCAGGGGACCGAATGGTCTTTAACCCAGTTAGTTTCCCTCGTATCTTTTCTTTAGGGATAGTTGTTGTTTTATATCCTGTCCTATCATTTTTCCTTTGATTATGCAGGAATTTTGGAACACTGTCAGTGTCTTTTACTGTGACCGTATTCATTTGTGGGCCATGTGTGTCACTGCCTGGCCAGTATTTCTTGCCCATCCTGAGTTGCCTCTTGAGAAGGTGATGGTGAGCTGCCTTCTTGAACCACTGCATTCTTCCTGCTGTGGGTTGACCCACAGCGCTATCAGGGAGGGAATTCTGGGATTTTGCGGGGAAGGAATGGCAATGTATTTCCAAGTCAAGATGGTGAGGGACTTGGAGGCAGTGGTGTTCCAATATGTCTGCTGCCCTTGTCCTTCTGGATGGAAGTGGTCTTGGGTTTAGAAGGTGCTGTCTGAGGAGCATTGGTGAATTTCTGCAGTGCATCTTGTAGTTAGTACCCACCGCTGCTACTGAGCATTGCAGATGGAGGGAGTGGATATTTGTAGATGTTGTACTGGCTGCTTTGCCCTGGATGGTGTCAAGCTTCTTGAGTGTTGTTGGAGCTGCACTCATCCAGGCAAGTGGGGAGTGTTCCATTGCACTCCTGACTTGTGCCTTTCAGATGGCGGACAGGCTTTGAGGAGTCAGGGGGTGAATTATTTGACGTGATATTCCCAGCATCTGGCCTCCTCATGTTAATGTGATGACTAGTTGAGTTTCTGGTCAATGGTAACTCCCAGCTGATAGTGAGGGATTCATTGATGGTAACACTATTGAATGTCAAGAGATGGTGGATAGATTGTCTCTTAATGGGCGATGTTCATAGCCTGGCATTTGTGTGGCACAAATGTCACTTGCCACTTGTCAGCCCAAGCCTGGATATTGTCAGGATCTTGTTGCACGTGAACTTGGACTGCTTCAGTGTCTGAGAAGTCAAATGGTGCTGAACATTATGCGAACATCATCGAACATCCCCACTTCTGACCTTATGATGGCGGGAAGGTCATTGATGAAGTCGCCGAAGATGGTTGGGCCGAGGACACTACCCTGAGGAACTCCTGCAGAGATCTTCTGGAGCTGAAATGATTGACTGCCAGCAACCACAACCACCTTCCCATGTGTCAGGTATAACTCCAACCACCGGTGAGTTTGCCTGTGAAACCCATTGATTCCCATTTTGCTAGGGCACCTTGATGCCACACTCGGTCAGATGCAGCCTTGATGTGAAGGGTTGTCGCTCTCACTTCAGCTCTGGAATTCAGCTCTTTTGTCCACGTTTGAACCAAGGCTGTGATGGGGTCAGGAGCTGAGTGGCCACGGCAGAACCCAAACTGGGCGTAACTGAGTAGGTTATTTCTGAGCAGGTGCTGCCTGATAGCACTGTTGATCACACCTTCCATCACTTTACTGATGATTGAGAGTAGACTAATGGAGCAGTAATTGGCTGGCCTGGTTTTGTCCTGCTTTTTCTGTACAGGACATACTTGGGCAATTTTCTACATTGTCGGGTAGATACCAGTGTTGAAACAAACTAGAACAGCTTGGCTCGGGCAGCAGCAAGTTCTGGAGCACAAATCTTCAGTACTGTTGCTGGAATGTTGCCAGGACCCATAGCCTTTGCAGTATCCAGTGTCCCTAACCGTTTCTTGATATCACATGGAGTGAATTGAATTGACCGAAGATGGTATCTGTAATAGTGGGGATCACTGGGGGAGGCCGAGTTTGATCATCCATTCAGCACTTCTGGCTGAAGATTTCGGCAAATGCTTCAGCCTGATCTTTTGCACTGATGTGCTTGGTTCTTCCATCGTTGAGGATGGGGACATTTGTGGCGCCTCCTCCTCCTCCAGTGAGTTGTTTAATTGTCCATTGCCATTCATGACTGGATGTGGCAAGGCTGCAGAACTTAGATCTGATCCGTGGTGGGATTGATTAGCTCTGCCTATCACTTGCTGCTTTCGCTATTTGGCATGCAAGTAGTCCTGTTTGGTGGCTTCACCAAGTTGATTCCTCATCTTCAGGCAAGCCTGGTGCTGCTCCTGGCATGCCCTCCTGCACTCTCCATTAAACCAGGCTTGATGGTAATGGTTGAGTGTGGGACATACTGAGCCACGAAGGTTGTAGATTGTGCGAGAGTACAATTCTGATGCTGTTGATGGCCACAGCACCTCATGGATGCCCAGTCTTGAGTTGCTTGATCTATGTGAAGTCTGTCCCATTTACCGCGGCATTAGTGCCACACACACGATGGAGGTTGTTCTCAATGTGACAGCGGGAAGTTCTTCCACAAGGACTGTGCAATGGTGACTCTTACTGATACTGACATGGACAGATGCAACTGCAGCTGGCAGATTAGTAAGGATGAGATCAAGTATGTTTTTCCCTCTTGTTGGCTCCCTCACCACCTGCTGCAAACCCAGTCTGGCAGCTGTGTCCTTTAGGATCTGATCAGCTCGATCAGTAGCACTGGTGCTGAGCCACTCTTAGCGGTGGATAACATTGCAGAGTACTGATTCATCAGCTGAGGGAGGACGGTACGTGGTAATCAGCAAGAGCTTTCCTTGGCTGTGTTTAACTTGAAGCCATGAGGCTTCATGGGGTCCAGATTCAAGGCTGAGGCATCCGAGAGCAACACTGTCCTGACTGTACACCACTGTGCCACCGCCTCTGCTGGGTCTGTCCTGCCGGTGAGAGAGGACATGTCTAGGGATGGTGATGGTGGAGTCTGGGACATTGTGTGAAAGATCTAATTCTGTGAGTATGACTGTGTCAGACAGTTGATTAACTAATCTGTGAGACAGCTCTCCCAATTTTGGCACTAACCCCCAGATGTTAGTGAGGAGGACTTTGCATGGTCGATAGGGCGGTTTCTGCCATTGTCTTTTCTGGTGCCTAGGTCAATGCCGTGTGATTTCTCCAGTTTCATTTCTTTGAGTCGAAGTAGCGGTTGGTACAACTGAGTGGCTTGTGAGGCCATTTTAGAGGGCAGTTGAGAGTCAAGCTCATTGCTGTGGTCTGGAGTCAAATGGGGGCCAGACCAGGTGAGGGTGGCAGATTTCCTCCCTTGAAGGACATTAGTGACAATGGATTCATGGTGATTGGTAGATTTTTAAGTCCAGACTTTTTTTTAAAATTCAAATTCCACCATCTGCCACGGTGGGATTCGAACCCAGGTGCCCAGAACATTTTCTGGGTTTTTGGATTAATAGGTTAGTGATAATACCAGTAGGCCTTGACGACTCATGCAAAGAATTTATTCAACTCTTCTGCCATTTCCTGGTTCCCCAATATTATTTCTGCAGCCTCATTCTCGTAAGGGCTTGTATTAACTTTGGCCTGTCCTCCTTTTTATACATTTAACGAAGTTCCGGTTGCCTGTTGTGATATTATTTGCAAGTTCATCCTCAAAGTTTCCCTACTCCCCTTCTTTTTTTGGTTGTTTTCTGCCTTTTACGAATTTCTCGATCCTCTGGCTTGTGATTAATCTTTGCAACATTATATCTATTCTTTCTTTCCATTTGATAAAAGGATCCCTTTGCCTTGTCATGTCGGACAATACGATACAATGTTTAGTTTGTCTTTTCTTGCAATACAGAGTTTTTATATCAAATGATACACCACATTTGGATGCTTGTATGCTTGCTTGTTTGCTGATCAAAATTAAATAAGTGAAACAATTGCACTGAGGTCACCGATCAGCCAGCACATGACCCTTCTTGTGCTTCAGCTGCGTGGTTACAAGGAGGAAAAATGAAGTGTCTGGTTCAGCTCACTGAGACAGAAGCTGTATATTTTGGAAGTTTTGGATTTGACCTTTGAACAGGACAGTTCCATTTATGTATCTAAGTTATATTTATTCACTGTTTCACAATGGAAGGACACAGTGGAAGGATGACAAAATGGTCAACTCAAGGATGAATCTTGGGGATATTTACTAATAATTGCACAGTGTTTAACATCGACAGCAAGATGTGGATAATACTCGGGCTTGGACTGATGAGTGCCAAATAATGTTTGCACCACAGAGGTGCCAGGCAATGATCATCTCTAACAAGAGAGAATCTCACCATCTTCCTTTGTTGAGTTTCGACACTAAAATTCTGTTAACAACTTCATGGGCGTTACTACTGACTTGAACCTGCATGAGATAAGCCAGATAAATACTGTGGCTACAAGAGCACGTCTGGGAATCATGTGGTCAGCATCTCATCTCCTATCTCCCCAAAACTTGTCCATCTCCAACAAGGCAAAGTTGGGAGTGTGATGGAATATGATTGCCTGGATGCCGCAGCTCCAGTAACACTCAAGAAGCTTGATGCCATCCATGCTTGATTGGCACCATTTCCATCACCTCAACATTGATGTTTGTCTACTGCTGATAGACAATGGGGGCATTGTGTACCATCTACAAAATGCACTGCAATAACTCATCTGACAGCAGTTCCCACGAGAAAAACAAGGGTAATACACCTGTATTGGGTACGTGTGACTACATTAAATCAAATAAATCAGATCAAATGCTGGGCCAGAATCCTGGCAATCCCTATCTATCTGCCTTGTGCAGGGTATCTATCCGAGATGAACACTTGCAGTCCGTGAAGTTAGTTCAGTGCCTTTGCAACAGTGATAATGTGTGACCAATGTATGCTGGCCTTGCGCAGGGACAACATAGAACCATAGAAATGATATAAACCAGAAGGGAGCCATTCAGCCATCTTTGTCCATGCTGACCCATAGACATCTGAATCCTTTTTTAATCCCAAATTGTTACAAACGTACATGGACCTGCAGCACTAAAGGTGCAGATCCAGGTACTTCTTAAAAGAGTTTCGAGTCTCTTTGTCCAACACCAATTCAGGCAGCAAATTCCTGACACCCATCACCCTCTGCATAAAACGGATTTTCCCACATCCCCTCTAATCTTTCTGCCACTTAGCTTGACACTGTAACTGCTGATTTTTGAATTCCCTGCCAAGGGAAGCAGCTTCCTCCTGTCTACACTATCTCTACCCGATCTCTACCCCTCACTGTTCAGTATACCTCAATCATGTCATCCCTCAGACTTGTCTGTTCCAAGGAAAACAGCCTCATATTTGCAGTTGTCCAACTTTGGCAATATTTGAGTAAATCTTTTCTGCACTGTCTCCAGAGTTATTAGATACTTCCTGGATTGTGATGAACACAACTGCACACACTACTCCAGTTGTGGCGTCATCAGTGTCCTGTACAGTTTTATCATTATGTCCTTACTTTGGTAATTTACACTTTTGCCAATGAGGCAAAGCATTCCCTGTGCCTTCCTCAGAACATTACTGACCTGTAGTGCTACCTTGAGGAACCTGTTCACTTCCATGCTTAGATCCCCCACTTCATCTACCCCTCTCAGTATGTTCCTATTTATTGTGTATTCCCTTTTTGACCTCATGAAAAGCAATACATCACACTTCGCAGAGTTGTGCTCCATCTGTTGCTTTCCTGCCTTCTCCTCCAACCCATCTAATATCATTTTGGAACTTGGAGCTATCCTCTGACCTATCCACTTTACATCTAATTTTTCAGTCGTCTGCCACTTTACCAATTGTGCCCCCCATGTTCAAGTCTGAATCGTTCTTCTATAAAATAAATTAAAGGGGCCCCAAAATCAAGCCCTGTGAAACACCAATGGAAATTGCTTTCTGTTCATAAGCACAGCCATGAACAATTACCCTTGTTTCCTGCCACTAAGCCGATTAGTCAACACATTACTCCGTATCCCATGACCCATGAGCTTTCACTTTTTTGCACTTCTCAGGTGGGACGTTATCAATTGCTTTGCTAAAATCCATGTCGACAAATTCATTGCGCAACCCTCATCGATCCTCCTTGCCACTTTCTTAAAGAATTCAACTAAATTTGTAAGTAATGACCTTCCCTTGACAAAGCCGTGCTGACTATCCATGACTAGTCCATGCCTTTCTCAGTTAGTTTATTTGATCTCTCAGATCGATTTTAAAATTTTCCCACCACTAACGTAAGACAAGCAGGCTTTTAATTGTTTGGCATTTCCTTTGTACCCTTTATAAGCAATGGAGCCACATTTGTATTCTTTCTCTAATTGATTTAAAACAAAATTTGCCCTGAGGATGATTAGTTTAGTCTTGCATGTGCTAGTGCTACCCTCCTAATGGAGGACTTTGCATCCAATTTCCCTACTTGTTTCCTTTGTTTTAATTTTCTTTTCTTGTAAATATTTCACCCAGTTCCCTTTTAACTGAAGCACTAGATTTTGCTTGAATAGTCACTTGCAGTAAAAGCATTCCCTATTCCATTATATGGAAACTTTTCCTCTAACTTTCCCATCATTGTTGTGTGAACAAATCCTGGCCTGAATCACAAGAAACAAACTGTGTCTCTTCAGAATTTTTTTTTGTTTGTTGGGGGTCTTATTCATGAAAAACAAAACTCAAGCTCTGTTTTTCTGAAACTGGAACAGGAACATTAGAAGCTGTAAGTTCTTCAGTATGCTTGGGAGATCTGGAGTGAATTGTCCCGGTAACCAGATGTTCCACAACATGGTTCTATGCTAGTGACCATTGGCCTTTAGGTTGGTCTCATCTGGCCAGTATAGGAGAATCAGCCTTTGCCTGCTAGAATAGACCAATCACAAAGTCACCAATTGTAAGAGATGCAGTGTCTACCTTCCCTGCATTTGACCTTACTATTGAAATGTTTTTTTACAATTATGTGGCTTCTGTCAGATGCTAGTAACTATTTGGAGCCACAGGTGAGAACTGGTGAAGGTGAGGATGAACCCAGCATGAGCTGCTTAAAAAAAAGTGAATCAAACAATTTTTTTTGCCCACTCTCTGAGTCACTCCAAATCCTCTTGAAGCATCTTTGTATCTTCCTCTCAATTCTCATTTCCAACCAGTGATGTGATTTGTCAGTCACCGGTGTTTTTCTGTAAATATGCCTATCTTCATCCTTTGTCCCCATCCACAGATTAGCACATTTAATATTAAGAACATCCTCCTGATAAATATAGGACATATAATGGGCATTAACATGTTGTGTCAGCATTGCTTGACTGATGCTTCAGGTTGAAGTAGTAATCAGTCTTTGTGCATTAAAGGTACTTTCAATATTAGAAACTTAAGTGATTGACGACTTCATTGGAACCTCTTACAATTATCAGTGTTCTTTTTTTTGACAGTGCTGATTGATTGGATTTATTAAATGGAAACGTACGGTGTTGCTTTCAAATGCTGATAATTTCTTCATGGAATTTCACGTGCAGGTACTCAGACATCAACTAATGGATAAAGAGGAGACAATCATAACTGCTTTGGATTCAGCTCAGTTATTCCTTGCAGATCAGCCCATAGAACGGCCAGAGCAGCCGCACTGACACCTTCATGTTTAAACAGGTCAGCCACTTAATCTATAGCAGGAACAACCACTTTTCTGCAGAACACTTGGCTTTATAGAGGAGGAAGAGATTAGAAATAAAGTAATGTTAAGCTGGAGAGTGAGAAATAATGCAGGGACTCGTATGTTATTTGAAGAAACATGTTCCTGCGCGTGACAGAAGATTCTGTGACAGTTACTTAGAATTGTTTGTTGTGTGAACAATGGAAAATGTTTCCACTCACCTAGTGATTGTGGTAACTTCAAATTATTAGAAAATTTACAGAACAGCATCTTGAAATATGTTTTTTTTCATTTTCACAATTCGTTACATGACTTTACCTTCTGCAATGTGTTCTTAATTACCATATTCAAAAGCAAAAAGCATGTGTTTACTGTCTGACCATATTTTGGTGATGTATTGATGTGTCTTATTTTCAGAGGACAGTTTTCTGCGTACCACAAGATGTATATCAGCAATACCAAAATGCTGCCTTAGCCTGAGACAGGGAAGATCAACTGACTTTGGGGAAATGGAGAATCATTAATGAATCCAGTTACTTTCTGATCTGCCAGCTTTATGGCATCTGAATGGATAACAATTAGATCTGGTAATCTCAATTGATAGAGTGCAAATGTGTAGTGATGCATTTTGGGAGCTCTGATAAGTGAAAGATGTTCACAATGATTAGTAGATCACTGAGAAACAAAGGGACCTTGGTGCCCAAAAGCAAGAGTTCATGCCCTCTGCTTCTGGCCTTTCAGGCAAGGTTGGATCCAACACTCAGCCTTAGATCCCATGAGCTCTTGTTTTGTTGACCAGTCTGCTATGACTGACCTTATCAAAAACATATAGACCACATCAGATGAATTTCCCTCTTCGACACTTGTGATATCTCCTCAAGAAAAATTAGATAAAATTTGCAAACCATGGCATTACCTCAACAAAGCCATGCTGACTATCCCCGAACATTCCATGTTTCTCCAAGTGCAGCGACATGTTGTCCCTTTGAATTCTTTCTGATAACTTCCCTACCACCAAGGTTAGACTGGCTTGTAACTTCTGGATCTGTCCTTTCTTCTTTTATATAAAAGTATGAGCGGTCCTCTGGCACCTTTGCTGTGGCCAGAAATGACTTGAAAATCTTTTCCAGGACCTCTGATATCTCCTCCCCTGCTTCATAAAGTCATGCAGTATATAAACCGGCTCACTTAATCAACATCAATGCCAACTAACAAACATCAAACTACTGATCCCATTTACCTGCACCTAGTCATTACCTTCCATACCCTGGCCCTTCAAATGCTCATCTGTTGCTTCTTTAATATGGCAAGCGTACCTGCCTTCTCCACCCTGTCACGCAGCATATTACATGTTTGTATCACTTTTGGTGAAAACACTTGCCTCAGATCCCCTCTAAATAGCTTACAGTTCACCTGAAATCTATGCTGTCTGACTTAAACTCGTCTACTCGTTCTCACAATCAATCTATGCCTCTCATAATTTTGTATACGTCGATCAGATTTCCTCTCAGCCTCCTCTGCTGCATGGAAAACACACTTAGCCTACCAGTTTCTCCTCATAAAATTTGCATTCAATCACAAAAGAACACCCTGAAACATATGCTATCAACAAACCTGGCCAACATCTCTGTATCCGGCTTGCTGCAATGTTCCACTGAAGCCTAGCGCAAGCAGATAGAACAGCACGTCATTTTCCACTTGGGGACCTGACAGGCCTCCAGACTCAATATTGAGTTCCGTAATTTTAGGGCCTAAACTCTCCCATATCCCAGCCCCCGACCCCACACACCAGGCTTTGTTACCACGCAGCCTGCCACGACACATTCCCTGTTGTTAGTGACTAACAGTCCCCATTCACAACTGTTCACCCTCCCAGCCTGATTGTTTGCAACTCCTTTATCTGTCCACCTGTCTTTCTCTCTCTTTGGGCTCTATCCTATTGTTTACTCCCTACACCACCCTCCTCCCTATTTTCTGCATAGAAACCGATGTTTTCCCAGCCACCATCAGTTCTGGGGAAGGGTCACCGGACCGGAAACCTAAACTCTGTTTTCTCCTCCAACATATGCTGCCACGCCTGCTGAGCTTTTCCAGCAACGTTGTTTTTGTTCGTCATTTACAGCATATGCAGTTCTTTTGGTTTTTATCAACAAACCTGTCAGACTCACCAATGCTTTGAAATGCTCCCACTTGTTGCTCAAGACCCTGGGCTCAAGTTGCTCCAATAAGAGGCACCTGCTGTACACATGGTCATGCAGACCAGCAGGAGCACTCAGCATTTGACATGTAGTGTAGGATGCACCAATCATGGGTCAGAGCTTAATTCCAGGCATACCTAAACTGAACAGAACACTGATCTTTGCTTTTAATTTACTCATCCGCCTGCTCAATTGGAGGGAACACAAACCAGTGTTCCCACTCAGGTCTCTGCTCGTATGCATGCTTTTCAGTGAGAGCCTTATCTCACCCGCTCCTCTCAATAACATTCTCTGACTGTCACTGGGCCATCACCGGCTCGTCTCAGTAAAACTGTCTGCCCGTCACAGGGCCCTCACCCGCTCCTCTCTGTAACACTGCCCGTCACAGGGCCCTCACCCGCTCCTCTCAGTAACACTGACTGTCACAGGGCCCTCACCCGCTCCTCTCAGTAACACTGACTGACTGTGTCACAGGGCCCTCACCCGCTCCTCTCTGTAACACTGCCTGTCACAGGCCCCTCAGCCCCTCTTCTCAGTAACAGTGACTGTACAGGACGCTCACACGCTCCTCTCAGTAACACTGCGTGTCACAGGGCCCTCACCTTCCCGCTCCTCTCAGTAACACTGCCTGTCACAGGGCACTCACCCCCTCCTCTCAGTAACACTGCCTGTCACAGGGCCCTCACCCCCTCCTCTCAGTTACACTGCCCATCACAGGGCCCACATGCCCTCCTCTCAGTAACACTGACTGCCTGTCACAGGGCTCTCACTCCCTCCTCTCACTGTCACTGGGCCCTCACCTGCTCCTCTCAGTAACACTGCCCGTTCAGGGCCCTCACACCCTCCTCTCAGTAACACTGACTGACTGTCCCAGGGCTCTCACTCCCTCCTCTCAATAACATTCTCTCACTGTCACTGGGCCCTCACCCGCTCCTCTCAGTAACATTGACTGAATGTGCAGGGCCATCATCCCCTCCTCTCAGTCACACTGACTGCCTGTCACAGGGCCCTCACGGGCTGCTCTCAGTCACACTGAATGACTGTCACAGAGCCCTTACCCACTCCTCTGAGTAACACTGCCCGTTCAGGGCCCTCACCCCCTCCTCTCAGTAACACTGCCCGTCACAGGGCGCTCACCCACTTGCCTCAGGAACATTGTCTGTCACAGGGCTCTCACCCGCTCCTCTCAGTATCAGTGACTGACTGTCACAGGGCCCTCACCCCCTCCTCTCAGTAACACTGCCTGTCACAGGGATGTCACCCGCTCCTCTCAGTAACAGTGACTGACTGGACAGGGCCCTCACTCCCTCCTCTCAGTGACCCTGCCTGTCACAGGGCCATCACCCGCTGCTCACAGTAACACTGACTGACTGTCACAGGGCCCTCATCCCTTCCTGAGTAACACTGCCCGTCACTGGGCCCTCTCCCACTCCTCTCAGTCACACTGCCTGTCACTGGGCCCTCAACCGCTCCTCTCAGTAACACTGCCTGTCACTGGGCCCTCTCCCACTCCTCTCAGTAACACTGCCTGTCACAGGGCCCTCTTCCCTTCCGCTCAGTCACACTGAATGTCACCGGACCCTCACCCGCTCCTTTCAGTAACATTGACTGACTGCCCGTCACAGGGCCTGCATCCCCTCCTCTCAGTAACACTGCCTGTCACAGGGCCCTCACCCGCTCCTCTCAGTAACACTCCCCGTCACAGGTCCCTCACCCGCTCCTCCGAGTAACATTGCCCATCACTGGGACCTTACCTGCTCCTGTCAGTAATACTGCCCATCACAGGGCTCTCACCAGCTCCTCTCAGGAACACTGCCCGTCACAGCGTCCTTACCCGCTCCTCTCAGTAATGCTGCCTGTCACAGGGCCCTCACCCGCTCCTCTCAGTAACAATGCCCATCACAGGGCCCTCACCTGCTCCTCTCTGTAACACTGCCTGTCACAGTGCTCTCACCGCTCCACTCAGTCACACTGCCTGTTACAGGGCCCTCACCAGCTCCTCTCAGTAACACCGACTGACTATCACAGTTCCCTCACCTGCTCCTCTGAGTAACACTCAATGTCACAGAGCCCTCACCCCTCCTCTCAGTAACACGGCCCGTCACAGTGCCCTCAACCCCCACTCTCAGTAACACTGACGATCTCAGGGCTATCACCCCCTCCTCTCAGAATCACTGACTGACTGTCACAGGCCTCTCACTCCCTCGCCTCAGTAACACTGATTGCCCATCACAGAGCCCTCATCATTTGGGATGTATAGCAGTTTGGATTGAAATTGGCTTGCTGAAAGAAGACAGAGGGTGGTAGTTGATGGGAAATGTTCATCCTGGCGACAAGTTACTAGTGGTGTACCGCAAGGGTCGGTGTTGGGTCCATTGCTGTTTGTCATTTTTATAAATGACCTGGATGAGGGTGTAGAAGGATGGGTTAGTAAATTTGCAGACAACACTAAGGTCGGTGGAGTTGTGGATAGTGACGAAGGATGCTGTAGGTTGCAGAGAGACAGAGATAAGCTGCAGAGCTGGGCTGAGAGGTGGCAAATGGAGTTTAATGCAGACAAGTGTGAGGTGATTCACTTTGGTAGGAGTAACCGGAAGGCAAAGTACTGGGCTAATGGTAAGATTCTTAGCAGTGTAGATGAGCAGAGAGATCTTGGTGTCCATGTACACAGATCCTTGAAAGTTGCCACCCAGGTTGACAGGGCTGTTAAGAAGGCATACAGTGTTTTAGCTTTTCTTCATAGAGGGATTGAGTTCTGGAACCAAGAGGTTATGGTGAAGCTGTACAAAACTCTGGTGTGGCCGCACTTGGAGTATTGTGTACAGTTCTGGTCACCGCATTATAAGAAGGATGTGGAAGCTTTGGAAAGGGTGCAGAGGAGATTTACGAGGATGTTGCCTGGTATGGAGGGAAGGTCTTACGAGGAAAGGCTGAGGGACTGGAGGCTGTTTTCATGAGAGAGAAGAAGGTTGAGAGGTGACTTAATTGAAACATGTAAAATAATCAGAGGGTTAGATAGGGAGGATAGGGAGAGCCTTTTTCCTAGGATGGTGACGGCGAGCACGAGGGGGCATAGCTTTAAATTGAGGGGTGAAAGATGTAGGACAGATGTCAGAGGTAGTTTCTTTACTCAGAGAGTAGTAAGGGAATGGAACGCTTTGCCTGCAATGGTAGTAGATTCACCAACTTTAGGTACATTTAAGTTGTCATTGGACAAGCGTATGGATGTACGTGGAATAGTGTAAGTTCGATGGGCTTGAGATTGATATGACAGGTCGGCACAACATCGAGGGCCGAAGGGCCGGGACTGTGCTGTAATGTTCTATGTTCTATGTCCTATCTGCTCTTCTGCGTAACACTGGCTGACTGTCACAGTGCCCTTACCTTGCCCACTTATCTGAATTAGAGACAATATCAATGTGGTTGCTTTATCAAGAACAAATACTGTGAGCAATTAATGTCACAATCAAAGTGAACTTGATTAGTAAGAGATTGTGATAGACTGTCTTTATTTATTTAATATAAGTATGTTAATACTGATTTTATGACCTGAACTCACAACCGTATCAAGTCAGCTCTGTCTTGTAGCTTTTGCAGGGACAATCCTTCTGATTTAAAGACAGTTCAAATTTGGTTTCGCTTTGTTAGTGACACATCAATCGAGTTTTCTTGGAAGAAGAATTGACCTGCAATTAACTTCCAGACCTAGCCTCAGAAACAAATATCAAATTGTTTCTTCTTTTTTCCCATAAGCTGCTGCTCACAGTCCAAAGGTCACTCTCAGCTCACAGTTCACAGCTCCAAACCAAAAATGATAATGAACTTAAGTACTAGGAGGAGTAAGCCAATTCAGCTCCCCGACCCCCGCTGTTTGATATGATTGTGGTTGATCTTATCTCTGCTGCAACTTCAGTTCCCTACCTGCTCTCCATAATTCTTGAACACATTATGAACTCAAAAATCATTCTATCTCCTCTTCAAATTTGCTCAATGTCACAGCCCTCCAAGGCCCTCTCAGGGAGTGAATTCCAGAGATTCATGACCCTTCCAGTATAGAAATTTTTCATCATCTCTTTAAACCTTTTTCCCCTTATGCTAAAACTATGACCTGTTGTTTTATTGCCCACATGAGGAACCATCCTTTCCATGTCAACTTTATCAATCTGCTTGAACATTTTATATCCCTCAATTAGATCCCTTCTCATTGTTCTGAACACCTGAGAATGTAGGCCAAAACTACTCTGTCTGTCTTAAGACACGCTCTCGTCTCTGGAATCATCCTGGTGAACCTCCACTGGACTGCCTCCAATACAATGACGTCTCTCCTTAAGTAAGGAGACCAGAACTGTACACAGGGCTCCAGGTGTGGTCTCACTAATGCCTTGCATAGTTGCAGCAACCTTCTTTTGTATTTGTATACTCGCTTTCTTTAGCAACAAATGCCAAAATTCCATTTGCCTTCCTTAATACCTGCTGTACCTACTTACTGGGTTTCTGTGATTCATAAAACTAAAAAAAATGAAGGTTTCAATGCTGTTAAAATGAAATCCATCCAAGTAAAATTAAAATAATGATAAGAGGACATTAATAGAAAATGAAAACATTTTTCTCTCTCTGGAGAGCAATATTGAACAGCCTTCACATCATAATGTTATTTGTGAGCTTGGATTCTATACTGGAGGAATGCTGCGCAAGTTTTAAGTTTGAATTGTACACCTATACCGTGTGTAGTGAGAAGGACAAGACATGGGTTTTAATCTAATAATTTTCTGTGTTCTTCTGTTATAAATATACATAGGCATCCCCTTGTGAGCATTTTCAGTAATTGAATACCACAGTAAAGAGAACGAAAATTTATCTCACCCTGGGATCTGAATTGTCCAGTATCACCATCAACTGGGATCATAACACTTGTCATTTCAAAGGCCAAACCTGATATTACCACTCAATTCCTCAACTAAAATGGAATTTGATTCATTCAATTGTCATATATTAATGACCTTGATAGTATGTTGTAAATTACAGAGTGAAACAAAATAGCCCTTCACCATTTTTCTTGTTAAACATATCTATCATATTCAATTGTTGTAGTGGTATAAAACACTCGTAAGTCGCACATTGCAAAGTCCTCCTGAATGAAAGCCAGACATTTACATAGATCTGTGGTTAACCTGAAGAGGCAACCCAATCTTGTATTTGTTTCCTGTTTATGACTTTTTAGGCCACTTTTCTGACAAGAAAGACTTCACCAGTCTCCTTAAACAGCTGAGATCACACTAAATACAAAGCTCTATTTTGTCCATAACCTACCCTTGATCAATGCTAAAGAAGATACAACTCGCATTTAAATAAAACTGTATTTATAGAGTCATAGAGTGATACAACACAAAACAGACCTTTCAGTCCAACTAGTCCATGCTGACCATAATCTCAAACTAAAGTAGTCCTGCCTGCCTCCTGCACTTGGCCATATCCCTCCAAACGTTTCTTATTCATGTACTTATCTGGATGTCTTTTAAATAGTGAAACTGTACCCAAGTCCACCAATTCCTCTGGAAGTTCATTCCACACTTGAACAATCCTCTGTACAAAAATATTGCCCTTCATTTCCTTTTTAAATCTTTCTCCTCTCATCTTAAAAGTATGCCCCCTAGTTTTGAAATCCTCCACAGGAGGGAAAAGATATTTGGCGTTCACCTTATCTAGATCCCTCATTATTTTATAGACATTCATCCGGTGACCCCTCAACCTCCTATGTTCCAGTGAAAAAAGCCCCAGTCTATTCTCACCTTAAATCTCAAACCATCCATTTCTTGCAACATCCTGGTAAATCTTTTCTGAACTCTCTCCAGCTTAATAATATCCTTCCTTGAACACCGACCAGAATTGGACACAACAGTGTAGAAGAGGCCTCACTAATATCCTGTACAACTTTAACATGGCATTCCAACTCTTCCCCTCAAAAGTCTAAGTAATGAAACACCTTCCTAACTAGGGAAAGAACTACAGATGCTGTAAATCATGAACAAAAACAAAGTTGCTGTAAAAGCTCAGGAAGTCGGGCAGCATCTTTGAAGGAAAAAACAAACTTAGTGTTTCGGGTCCGGTGACCTTTCCTCAAAACTGGCATTTCCCCTCTTCGCTGTTGACTGTACCACCGATTTTGGTATCATCTGAAAACTTACTAACCAGGCCTTCTATATTCTCATCTAAATCATTTATATAAATGACAATCAAAAGCAGACCCAGCAATGATCCCTGTGGAACACCGCTGGCAACAGGTCTCCAGTATGGAAAACTTCCTTGCATCACCACTGTCCACCTCCTGCCTTTTATCCAATTTTGTTACGTTTCTACTTAATTAATATTCCAGTCATAAACATCCCTGATGAGCTGCAGAAAGGTCACCGCACCCGAAATGTTCACGCTGTTTTTTTTCCATCACAAATGTTGCCAGACCTGGTGAGCTATTCCAGCAACTTTGTTTTTGTTCCTGATGAGCTGCGACTTTGTACTTGACTGATTTCCAATATCAAAAGCTCTAAATGTTGGAAGAGATTGGTTAACCTTGACTTCCTAGCTGGAAAATGTGCCTTTTTTGCAAAGAAACTGTACTCTGGGACAGTGGTTTTGCAGATTTACCTGCAGGTCCAGCTGTGAATCAGAGTTGAAGAAGTTGCATGCACTGATGAATAGGCAGCTGTTTAGCCTCTGGATGGAATCCTGTGGAAGCGACGAGGGTCTGGGTCATTTACTCGAGAACTGATGAGGGAACGGCTTGCCCCAACCATCTTCCCTTCAGGGGAACACCAGCCTCAGGTCGCTGCCCTCAAGGGGTATGTCATCCTGACCTTGCTCCTCTCATGCGTCGGCAGCTACATCTTTCTCCCCTCTGGCACTTAATAGACCAGTGGCCGACCTGGTGGGATTTCATTTGCCATGAGCTGTTGGCTAATCAGAACCCAGCAGGTGTACTGAGCAGCAGTGTCACTTGGGAGGTGATGATCTCTGTTAACATGGCAACCAACCTACGATTATTGCTCGATCTCGGGCCAGGATTGAGTGAAACACCATGAGCACACCGCTTCCCCTTCTTGATGTTGCACATTGAATGCCTTTGAAGGCCTGTTACATTTCTTAATGGTGACACCCTTCCCATTGTTGAGTCAATACCAGATGTTGTGAGATGATATATGTGTGCGTCACTTGCTCAATTAGGGACATTAACTCGCAATGAAGTTGGGAAGTGATGTACAAGTCTTCTCACCATGGATTTAATGTGGCTCTAAGCAGAATTGTAGGTGGTACCATCCTTCCACCTGATTAAATGTCCTCTATTTCCAAACTTGCCACAAGGGAAAGTACAAAATCCCGCTGTTTTTGTTCTCAATTCATCGTTTAATTTTGCAATCAGTGTCGGAAGCAGCAGATTAGTTCAGTCCTTGTGAAATTGAAGGCAATGCAACACTTTAATTGGTCACTTTTTAACATGGTAGGTTCTCAGACTGAGAAAATGGTGAATGTTGTTGATCTTTAATGCAATATAATGGAGGAGAGAAAAATCTGGACTACAGAGCCCACAGGAAGAAAATTATAATCTGTCAGTGCTGCCTCCATTAGAACAATGCCAAGTAAATACCCGACCCCATATTGAATAATAGAAGTTTACTGCATATCAGAACATACCCATTGAGTGGGGAACTGGCGAATAATGCAGGAGCACCATCGGATTGAAATACTTTTATTCTAAGGATTTCAGAACATGCTGGGATTTTTATCGCAAGCAATACTTGTGATAGAATATTCTTTTAATGTCAAAATGCTGCAACAGTTTGTAAGAACCAATATTAAATGGATATTATTGCAGATGATACATGTGAATGAAATAAAATTGTTTGCTTGAAGTATTTTCTAATTCTAATTGAGTGTCACATTTTTGGATCTTAGTTGTCTTCTGTTTCTTATTTTTCTTATTTTTATAGAGCAGGTATTGTCCTGGTCACTTATAATGCTGCCAATTCAAGATTAACTACATGGATGGTCTCTATCAATTGCTTAATCCCCGATGTCAGTTTGTAATCCTGAATCCAATATTGTCACTTCATCTTTCAGTTCTGTTTATAATCAAAGTTTGAGATCAACAGCTTTCATTTTACTATCTGGAAGTCAATTAGTGCAGATTTTGTTTGTAAACCAGCATTCTGTATGTAAAACTGCCTTGTTTAATTAGATTAGTTAGTTGAGATTCATTTTAGTGAAATGAATCCTAACTAAGCATCATCTCTTCCTCATTCTGAACACATGCTATGTCACGCAATGGCCGTTCAATTTTGCATTGGTGCCGGTTCAAACCATGTGTATTCCAACTACGGATTGATACAGATGAAATAGTACCATTTCCTTTTTCATACCATTCTCACCATACAGTGTTTCGGCATTTCATTACATTTCTGTGTACAGTTCTGAACCAGTCCCCTTGCCTGTGAGCTTGCCAAATGTCTCAATGTTGTCATGACATTGTCAAAGAATTCATTTCTTGGTAGATTCAGAGATAAATTAATGTAAACTAGTATGTGTTAATGCCTCTGCTGTAATTGGGTGAAACACTCAGGCCATTGTCTTAATTTTTCTCTCTTGTATTTATATTGAAATGTTGACCATGCCATTTGCTCCACTTACTGGGATTGGACTTGTTACAGAAGTGCTGAACGTCAACTTGCCAAATACAATTGGATGAAAAGTATGAGGCCAATCAGTCTCTTGAAACACTTTCTCTCTGCAATCAACATTACAACATTAATTGACAATGAAAAATTACGTACGTGCTTCAGAAGATTAGATTTGAAACAGAGATTTGTGAATATGAATGGAGCTATATATGTCCCCATCTCAGGCACCAACCTCAACTTCACCTGGACTATCTCCAACACCTCCCTCACCTTCCTGGACCCTTCTGTCTCCATCTCAGAAACCAATATCCATTTCAAGACCACCGACTCCCACAGCTACCTAGAATACACCTCCTCCCACCCACCTTCCTGCAAAAATTACATCCCCTATTCCCAATTCGTTCGCCTCTGCCGCATCTGCTCCCAGGATGAAGCATTCCATTCCCGTACACCTCAGATGTCCTCATTTTTCAATGACCGCAACTCTTACCCCCGCCCCAGCCACCCCACGCAGTGGTCAAGAACTGTGTCTCCTGCATTTCCCGCAACTCATCCCTCACACTCCGTCCCCACAATAACCACCAAAAGAGAACCCCCTCATCCTCACATACCACCCTACCAACCTCCGGATACAACACATCATCCTCCAACACTTCCACCATCTGCAACCTGACCTCACCACCAAAGACATTTCTCCATCCCCACCCTTGTCTACTTTCTGGAGAGACCACTCTCTCCGTGACCCCCTTGCCCACTCCACACTTCCCTCCAACCCCACCACACCCGGCATTTTCCCTGCAACCGCAGGAAGTGCTACTCGTGCCCCCATACCTCCTCCCTCACCCACATCCCAGGCCCCAAGAAGACTTCCCACATCAAGCAGATGTTCAACTGCACATCTGCTAATGTGGTACACTGCATCCGCTGTACCCATTGTGGCTTCCTCAACATCGGAGAAACCAAGCACAGATTGAGGGACTGCTTTGCAGAACACCTACGCTCGGTTCACAATAAACAGCTGCACCTCCCAGTCGCGAACAATTTCATCTTCCCCTCCTATTCCTTAGACAACATGTCCACCCTGGGCCTCCTGCAGTGCCACAACAATGCCACCCAAAGGATGCAGGAACCGCAACTCATGTTCCGCTTCGGAACCCTGCAGCCCAATGGTATCAATGTGGATTTCACAAGCTTCAAAATCTCCCCTCCCCCTACTGCATCCCAAAACCAGCCCAGCTCGTCCCCACCTCCCTCAACTGTTCTATCTCTCACCTATCCCCTCCTCCCACCTCGAGCCACACCCCCATTTCATACCTACTAACCTCACCCCTTGACCTGTCCGTCCTCCCTGGACTGACCTATCACCTCCCTACCTCCCCACCCACACTCACCTCTACTAGCTCTACCTCTTTAACTTGTCTGTCTCCTCTCCCACTATCTTCTCCTCTATCCATCTTCAATCCACCTCCCCCTCTCTCTATTTATTTCAGAATCCTCTTCCCCTCCCACTTTTCTGATGAAGGGTCTAGGCCCAACATGTAAGCTTTTGTGGTCCTAAGATGCTGCTTGGCCTGTTGTGTTCGTCCAGCTGCACACTTTGTGATCTCTTAACAAGCTTATTAAGTGAGTTCGAGAGAGAACTATGCAGGGTAGACTTAGGTTTATCATTCTAACTTGCCAGTTCTGAAAGATGAAAGTTGGTTTGTGTTGGATGCTTGTTTTAATAGCTATGAAAGATATCCTGAAAAGATTTTTCACATCTTTTGTTGAGAATTGTACCCATTTAGTCACTATTCCTTCACCTTTTTTAAAGTTTCCTTGGTAGTCATAAATTTCAAACATCTGCAGAATTTTATTCGGCTTTGTATTGGTTCTCCGTGATTCTCCGTTAATGGCTCCCTGACCTGCTGGCTAATTACAGAATTTATCATTGATGTGTCTGTACCAAAATCTTTAGTCTTATACTATATATCCCAATTTCAGGAGAAAGTCCAGAGAGACCTTTTAAAGGAAAGAGGTTTCGAAAGAAAACTTCAGTTCCATCGATCAAAGTCATGAATAGTTGATAAATTATTTGCATTTCATATTTCCAGAACCTACCCCGGAAGAGAGAGCCCAGAGAATTGCCAAAGCTGTCCGCAAACAGTCAATAGAAGTGAAGGAAAATTGGGAGCAATTGAAAACCCGTGCGAGCAACTGGCAGAAACGGGTGGAAAAGACGTTGGAGAAATTTCAAGAACTGCAGAAAGCTCTGGATGATGTTGAGGCTCACGTGATAACAGCTGAGGGGGTCCGCACTGATTGGCAACCTGTGAGTGACCTGCTTATTGACTCATTGCAGGATCACATTGATAAAACCACAGTAAGTGCAATTACATTACACTTCACTTATGAACAGATGTAACCACAATCTTCTATCGAGACGATCAGTAATATGAGTACTTCAGTAATATTGATTGAATGGTTGTTAACTTAATTTGCAAATTAAACCTGAGTTGAGCATGCCTTCTGATGATATCACAACATGAATATCAGTATAATTGAGGATTCTATTAGTCAGTGACATCAGCTGAGTTATCTGCTTGTTGCCATGTTTTCAGGATTAAAGGTAAATTCTTACCATGCCATTTGGCGACTCCTTAGAGAGAGACAACTGGTTATGATTTAACCTGAAGATCACCATGCCTCAGGCAAGTAGAAGGGTTGGGGCGAAGACCCTTTGTGGTAAGCTCACTGGTGTGGCAATTGAGCCCTCTCTGCAGGGCATCAGTCTGCATCACAAACCAACCGTTCAGCCAACTGAATTTGAATAGAGTTTCGGATTGGAGAGCAATCCATGCAATTGTATTTTTTTGAAGGAATGTTTCTCACTGGGACTCTCTCACTGGCAAACTTTTTAAAAGCCAGCTCAGCCATACAGGCGAGATCAGTTCCTGATCTCAGCTGAATTTTTTGACCTGGGGTGGGTCAGCGTTAGGAGTTCAGTGATTGGAATGAATTCTCATTAAGTTAGCGAGAGGGATACTACACGTGAATAGATCAAAGTTTTGACAGGAGGATGAGATATGAGCAAAAGTTTAATTGATATGGAAGACCAGCCACAATCATCATCAATGGTGGAGCAGGCTTGAGCGGCCATGCAACATTGTGCTGCCGCTATTTGACTTGTTCTGTGAAGAGGAAGGAAAATGGTCAAAGTTTCAAAAATGCCAAAGACCGCATCATTCTACACCTCAAAATTTGATTGTGTTCTGCATATTATCACTGCTGGTACCCCTCTTTCCTGGTCTATCATCTCAGCAGCTCAACTCTGCCCAAAAGCTGGTTACTTGTGACATTTTTGAAGGATCTTCCCAAGTCTGAAAATCGTTTTGGTTTTTGTAGAATCAGAGTTGGCCAGTGTGGAAGGAGGGCTTCTGGCATATCATAGTTCTTTGAAATAACTCCCCAATTCGTCTCCCTCTGCTGTGCAATGAATTCAACCACTTATATAATCTGTTTCATGGAGGGAAACTTTTGAAGGTATCTGAAAGGAGTATTAACGATCCCAGAATACAACTGAGCCTTATTAAGTTCTTGGTTCTGATGATCAAGAGCGTGATCAAGGAGGATTGTTTTAAAAAGTGCTTTAAAAGAGGAAAGGTACAGAGGCTAAGAAGTGGAGGAAGTCTCTTCTCGGGTTTGAACCCTACACTATTAAATGTTTGGCAACCAGTAGTGGGCCATTTAAAATCAAGAGTGAGCAAGAGGACATAATTAGACGAGTGCAGATATCCTGAAGTATGGTTGGACTGGTGGAGATTACCAAAATAGCGATAGACATAGCCAAGGAACAATTTGTAAACAAAAATGAGAATTTTATAAAATTACTGTTCATAGTATCAATTAGGTAGAAAGTACAGAGAATAGGATTTCCTTCAAGATGAGACTCAGGCAGTGGAGTTTTAGATGACGTCAAGTGTTCAATGGGAAAATGTGGGACTCCAGCAGGGAATGCTTTGGAATTGTCAGGTCCAGAGTGAAGTAGTTCCAGATGAAGGTCTCACTGCTAATGAGCCAAGACAAGAGACAGGTAGGCAGGATTAAAAAGATGTAAAGAGACAGCTTCAGGGATTGCATGAATGTGTGGTCGGACGTTCATCGTGGGATAAACAAGATGCCAAGGTTGTGCTGAGACAAGCGTAATATTACATTGTTGCCAAGGGGGAGTAATGCAGTCCGTAGGTAGTGAATAGAGATTGGTGTGGGGACCACAAACAGTGGTCTTCCCAGTTTTAAATCGTTGTCTCTACGTAGTTCCGCAACTTTATGTTCTGTTCAAAGGGCATTACTGACAAGAAAGCAGAAGTTAGCCATTTGTTTACTTGTCAATATATCTTGATTTTTCCACCATGTTCTCCAATTATGAACAAAACATGTGCAGTGTACTCAGTGAACCATTCAAACCTTAAAAGGAAATGTGAAAATTGTGGAATATAAAGTTAAATTTATTTTATTGAAAATTTAAATAAATTACATGAAGGTTTGACCAAGACTGAAAGGAATTAGATGGAACACCAGATGAATAAAACAAGCAGTAGGAAGGTGGTATTAGCTGGATGTTCGTGAAGAAAGAGAACACAGCCAACCTTTCTTTCATAAGGAGGATTAATTGTGTGGTGTCAGACATAGTCGATTAAATCATTCCTTCTGTCTTTACTGTCTGACTGTACTATGGTTGTAATATTTCCTTTTTCAAAGGCTCAAGGTTCAACATACTTCTCATTTTATAAATTTTAAGAAGTTGGCTTATTATCAAATCACGGCAGGATTGAAAACACATTATATAATTATTTGAGGTCAGAAGTCACATGACACCAGCTTATAGTCCAACAGGTTCATTTGAAATCACACAAGCTTTTGGAGTGCAGCCCCTTCATCAGGTGCAGTTAGTGAGGTGACCACAGAGAGACACAGCTTATAAGCAGAGAGATCAAAAGATCATAGAATTGGCGTGAGTGGAGTGTCAGATAATAACTCCATACAGGTGACCAAGAGTGTTAGAGGCAAGTGAAGTGTTTATAAAGTCAATGTCAGTGCTGTGCTGGCATGATAATCAGGCAGTGCAACAGGAATGTACAATAGGTGACATCTCAGTCAGACTCTGACTTGTAGATTAGAGTCTTGTGTTCAGAATGTGTCTTAGAGTTTTAACCTTTATTTCAAAAGCAGGAATTTATAAGATGCCACACTGACTGACTGTAACTACAAGTTGTGTGTTTCTTCAACAAAATATCTGCAAATAAACAAACATCCTGGATGAAGACTTATTATCTGACACTCCACGCACACCAGTTGTATGATCTTTTGATCTGCCTGCTTATAAAGTGTGTGTCTGTGTGTTTTCCTCTCTGACTGCACCTGATGAAGGGACTGCACTTGAAAAGCTTGTGTGATTTCAAACAAACCTGTCAGATTATAACCTGATGCCATGTGGCTTCTGAATTTGTCCATCCCAGTCCAACACCAGCACCTCCACATTATAAATGTTTGGAACCAAGTCAGTGCAACAGGTATATGTCAAACATTTGACTTCGGAAGCATGCCTAGTGCTGGAAAATTAATTAATAACAAAGGATTTCTCCATTATGCCATCTATCGTAACATGCTGCATCTCACAGTCACAATGAACGGATGCCCACTTGAATTTAGCAGGGCCAAGAACAGTTATGGGCATTTTTAGCATGGGAGGAGGCCATTCAACCTATTTTATCTGCACCAGCTCTCTCCCAGAGCAACAAAATTAATGCTTTTCTCAAACCCATTCTACATATTTCACAGAATTCAAATATATAGGTACATACTTAAGAGATTTTAACATCAAGTGAGCTGTTCTAGCACTTCACCTTGTCACTAAAAATGGAAAACGTGACTTACAAAGAGTGAGTCTTTATTTTGTTCTGTTTTGATGATGAAGAAGATGCCAGGCAAAGTGCTGGAACTGGCCTCTTGAACTTAGAATCTTTTAAATGTGTATAAAATGAATTCTGTGCGCATCTACTAAAAGCAGTTTTATGGAAGGAAAAGGTACCAAAGAAGATTTGGTGTATTGTACTTTATCCTATTATACTCCAACCTGTGAAAACAGAACTCTACGACTGTGAGTGTTGAGTTCTGAGAGGGTGCTATCTTGTTTGAATTTACATTGCTCAGTCTAGGCCCATTTTCCCAACAGCAAAATTGGTAATCCAGAAAGAAATGGATATTGGTTTCTCGCATTTGTTAGCTCTAAGTGTCTGATAAAGTTTGAGTACAGTTTGCTTATATACAGGTGCTTAACCTGCTTTTACAGTTGGAACATTTGTCATGCCAATGAAAATTTTTTGAATGGTTTCACCTCCAGTTTTCTTCTTTATACATATTTGGTATTTTTTCAGGGTAAAGACTATCTGCAAAATCTGAGATTGGGTTTTGAAAGACAGCAGCCTTTGTTTTGGAGAGATAATGGGAACTGCAGATGCTGGAGAATGCGAGATAACAATGTGTAGAGCTGGATGAAGACAGCAGGCCAAGCAGCATCTTAGGAGCACAAAAGCTGACTTTTCGGGCCTAGACCCTTCATCAGATAAGGGGGCGGGAGAGAGGTTTCTGAAATAAATAGGGAGCGAGGGGGAGGCGGATGGAAGATGGATAGAGGAGAAGATAGGTGGAGAGGAGAGTATGGGTGGGGAGGTGGTGAGGGGATAGGTCAGTCTGGGGAGGCTGGACAGGTCAAGGGGGCGGGATGAGGTTAGTAGGTAGGAAATGGGGATGCGGCATGAGGTGGGAGGGAGGTATAGGTGAGAGGAAGAATAGGTTAGGGAGGCGGGGATGAGCTCGGCTGGTTTTGGGATGCAGTGGGAGGACGGGAGATTTTGAAGCTTGTGAAATCCACATTGATACCATTGCGCTGCAGGGTTCCCAAGCGGACTATGAGTTGCTGTTCCTGCAACCTTTGGGTGGCATCATTATGGCACTGCAGGTGGCCCAGGATGACATGTCCTCTGAGGATTGGGAGGGGGAGTTGAAATGGTTCATGACTGGGAGGTGCAGTTGTTTATTGCAAACTGAGCAGAGGTGTTCTGCAAAGCGGTCCCCAAGCCTCTGCATCGTTTCCCCAGTGTAGAGGAAGCCACAATGGGTACAGCGGATGTTTTGGATATTTCTTAAGCATTGATTTTCATTCAAAGTTGGTTGGATTTTGCTGAAGCAATAGACATAACTCACTTTGACGTGGACCATGTCAGAGATAACATTTCGGGTCCTGTGACCCTTCCTCAGATCTCACTCTTCACTGATGCTGCCAGACCTGCTGAGCTTTTCCAGCAACTTCTGCTTTTGTTCCTGATTTACAGTGCCCACAGTTCTTTTGTTTTTTATGACACAGACAAAACTTGATCTCTGCAGACAGCATGATGCTGCATTCTCCAACTTCCCTGCCTTTTCGTAATATAATATTGTCTTTTCAGGACAGAAGTGGCTTTTTTTTTGTTTGTTTTAACTTCTGCACATACATTCTGTGCAGGTTAAAAGTGTACATCTTTTCAGTTCAGTGCAGTGCTGCAGAATGAAGACTTTCAACATTCTTTTTTTTACCAAGTAGAAAATCAGTGTGGTTTGTTTTCCAAAATGTGATGTGCAAGTGCAACACTTAACAGTGTGTTCGTCAAACTATTGTTTACTTTGATCTTTGTGTTGCAGAAATTTCTAGAATCATTTCATATGTATTTTTCTTGATATATTTTAGCAGATTTCCTGGAGCAAGTCTGTTTTCCTTTGGATGAGACTACTTTCAGACATACTTCCTTTATTATGAGATTTAATTGGGGTAAAATGAGGAGGATTTTTATTCACTGAGACACACATGACTATATATTTAAAGCATTGGAAAATGCATCCTGTTCGGACTGTCATGTTATCTGGTGTTTGTACCAGGCTTTCTGATTAACTGAAAGTGATTAAGGATGCTAATAGATGCGATATGTTATTACAAGAGGAAATGAACATAAAAGTAAGGATTTTATGCCACAGTTATACATAGCATTGAAGCCATACCTCAATTATTGCATATAATATAAGTTGCCTCATTTAAGGAGGCAGTTCAGATTTAGGTTTACTGGAACAATACTGGTAATTAATGGATTGTCTTATCAAGTCAGATTGGAAGGACTGAGCTTGTTTTTGCTGTAGTTGAGAAGAGTAAGGAGGTGATTTCCTTGAAGTTTATATGATTCTGAATGGTCTTCACGAGGAATATGTACAAAGATTTTTCCTATACTTTGGTGAGCGCAGAACTAGGGACACTTATGCAAAATTTGGAGTTGCCACTTAAGGACAGATGAGCAGAGCATTTTTTATCTGATAGTTGTATGACATTGGAACTAGCTGCCTCATAAGATGATAGAGTTGGGGTCATTGAATATTTTAAGGTGGACTTAGATTCTTGTAAGGCAGGGAAAAGGTCTCTATTCATTGGAGTCATACCAAGCACAAAGGAAAACGTTTGTTGTTGTTTGACATAGTCATCTCACCTCCAGGACATCTCTTTAGGAGTTCCTCAGGGCAGTGTCCAAGGCCCAAACATCTATCCTGCTTCAGTTTCCTTCTATAAAGTCAGAAGTGGGGATGTTCGCTGATGACTGCACAATGTTCAGTACCATTTCCAACTCCTTACATAATAAAGCAGTCCATGTTCAAATGCAGCAAGACCAGTATATTATCCAGGCTTAGGCTGATAAGTGCTCGGTAGTATTTACACCACACAAGTGCCAAGCAATGGCCATCTCCAACAAGGGAGAATTTAGCCATCATCTCTTGATATTTATTGCTGTTACCATCGCTGAATCCCCCACTGTCAACATCACGGGTGTTACTATTGACCAGCAACTGAACAAGATCAGCTACATAAATACTATGGATTCAAGAGCAGGCCACCCTGTTGTGTGCCGATGATTTTCATCACTCCATTTTTACCAAGATTTAACAATGGAAATTTGGGATTTGTCATATTTCTGAAGAGTCGAACGGCAGCATGCTTTTCTTTTCATTAATTCTTTGTAATTTATTGCATTTAAAACTCCTATTGCCAGAAAAAGAAATTATGTGGCTGAGCGACTTTTTTCGAATGTCTTGTGAGAAGTGCCACTCAGAGGTGGTCACATTGTTACCTTGTGATCAGTCTGGATCAGTCGGGCTGGATATGAGATGAGGCTGGGTGTGGGACGATTTTGAAGCAGGTACTTCAGAGAAAGCAGCCTCTCCCTACAGTCAAACCCTCCAACCCTGGCAATGTTCTTGTAAATCTTTTCTGAACCCTTTCAAGTTTCACAACAACTTTCCTATAGCAAGGAAACCTGAATTGAATGCAGTATTCCAAAAATGGCCGAACCAATGTCCTTTGCAGCTGCAACATGACTTCCTAACTTCTATATTGAGTGCTGTGACCAACAAAAGCAAGCATATTAAACGCCTTCTTCACTGCCTGCAACTCCACTTTCAAGGAACTCTGAACCTGCACCCCAAGTTTGTTTGGCGACACTGCTGAGGACCTTACCATTAAGTGTATAAGTTCTGACCGGATTTGCCCAACCAAAACCTAAAACCCTTTCCACATTAAACCTAATTGTTCCCTAGACAATATATTAGTGAATTCAGTTTTCTGTGAGAACAATTTATGATAGTTTCATCGTCACTGTTACTTTTAACTCGAGATCTTTATTAATTGAATGTCATTTCCAGCAGATGCTTTTGTATTTTGTATTTAATATTAGGATGTTAGTTTTAACTTAATTTCTTATTGACATTTAATCATTTATTTCAGGATGTTTCTCAGATTTTGTATGCTTCCTCTCCATTAGGCTTTTAAAGAAGAAATTGCCCCAGTGAAACGAGAAGTCAAAATATTAAATGATCAGGCCAGTCAGTTATTTCCACTTGATGTCTCTTTCTCTCCAAAGATTTCTCACCAGCTTGATGACCTAAATATGAGGTGGAAATTCATACAGGTAGCAGTGAAAACATTTTCAAAGCCAGCCAATCTGTTGTAGAATGTACAAATGAAAGCATGTACAAATAGAACATAGAACATAGAACAGTACAGCACAGAACAGGCCCTTCAGCCCACAATGTTGTGCCGACCATTGATCCTCATGTATACACCCTCAAATTTCTGTGACCATATGCATGTCCAGCAGTCTCTTAAATGACCCCAATGACCTTGCTTCCACAACTGCTGCTGGCAACGCATTCCATGCTCTCACAACTCTCTGCGTAAAGAACCTGCCTCTGACATCCCCTCTATACTTTCCACCAACCAGCTTAAAACTATGACCCCTCGTGCTAGCCATTTCTGCCCTGGGAAATAGTCTCTGGCTATCAACTCTATCTATGCCTCTCATTATCTTGTATACCTCAATTAGGTCCCCTCTCCTCCTCCTTTTCTCCAATGAAAAGAGACCGAGCTCAGTCAACCTCTCTTCATAAGATAAGCCCTCCAGTCCAGGCAGCATCCTGGTAAACCTCCTTCTGAACCCTCTCCAAAACATCCACATCTTTCCTATAATAGGGCGCCCAGAACTGGACGCAGTATTCCAAGTGCGGTCTAACCAAAGTTTTATAGAGCTGCAACAAGATCTCACGACTCTTAAACTCAATCCCCCTGTTAATGAAAGCCAAAACACCATATGCTTTCTTAACAACCCTGTCCACTTGGGTGGCCATTTTAAGGGATCTATGTATCTGCACACCAAGATCCCTCTGTTCCTCCACGCTGCCAAGAATCCTATCCTTAATCCTGTACTCAGCTTTCAAATTCGACCTTCCAAAATGCATCACCTCGCATTTATCCAGGTTGAACTCCATCTGCCACCCCTCAGCCCATCTCTGCATCCTGTCAATGTCCCGCTGCAGCCTACAACAGCCCTCTACACTGTCAACGACACCTCCGACCTTTGTGTCGTCTGCAAACTTGCTGACCCATCCTTCAATCCCCTCGTCCAAATCATTAATAAAAATTACAAACAGTAGAGGCCCAAGGACAGAGCCCTGTGGAACTCCACTCACCACTGACTTCCAGGCAGAATATTTTCCTTCTACTACCACTCGCTGTCTTCTGTTGGCCAGCCAATTCTGTATCCAAGCAGCTAAGTTCCCCTGTATCCCATTCCTCCTGACCTTCTGAATGAGCCTACCATGGGGAACCTTATCAAATGCCTTACTGAAGTCCATATACACCACATCCACAGCTCGACCCTCATCAACTTATCTAGTCACATCCTCAAAAAACTCGATAAGGTTTGTAAGGCATGACCTACCCCTCACAAAGCCGTGTTGACTGTATTTGATCAAGCCATGCTCTTCCAGATGGTCATAAATCTTATCCCTCAGAATCCTTTCTAACACCTTGCAGACGACAGACGTGAGACTTACCGGTCTATAATTGCCGGGGATTTCCCTATTTCCTTCCTTGAAGAGAGGAATTACATTTTCCTCTCTCCAGTCCTTAGGCACGACTCCAGTGGAGAGCGAGGATGCAAAGATCTTCGCAAGTGGTGAAGCAATTGCATTTCTCGCTTCCCAAAGCAGCCGAGGACAAATCTGGTCCAGGCCTGGCGACTTGTCAATCTTAATGTTTGACAAAATTTTCAGCACATCAGCTTCCTCTATCTCTATCCATTCCAGCATGCACACCTGCTCTTCAAAGGTTTCATTTACTACAAACTTCGTTTCTTTCGTAAAGACAGAAGCAAAAAACTCATTTAGGGCTTCCCCTACCTCCTCAGGCTCCACACACAAGTTCCCTATGCTATCCCTGATCGGCCCTACTCTTTCTTTGATCATTCTCTTATTCCTCACTTAAGTGTAAAATGCCTTTGTGTTTTCCCGGATTCCTTCTGCCAAGCCTTTCTCGTGCCCCCTCCTGGCTCTCCAAATAATTTGGCTTCAAACATATGAGCAAGATAAAGAACCCTTTCAATTTAAGCAAACAATTAATATTTTATTATCATGGTTTCTGAAGTTATTCAATTTTATAATATTTCTTTTTCAAAAATACAATGTTCTGGTCTGCAGTCTGCACTTTAGAATGTAATCGCAAAACAAATTCCAAATAGTGAGAGATGTGAGCATCCAAACCACAGTCTGAAATGGTTCAGGACTGGAACAATTTGAATATATTCAGGATGAAGCTGCAGGTAGCAGATATTTTTCCCGATCCGTCTAAAAGAATTTGGAATTGGACCATTGTGCTCACTGCTGTACACTTCAGTATTATGTATTGTTTCATATATTTTAAGTCCCTGAGAAAGACAAACTTGAATGAATTACAACAAAGATATACTTGATGCATTGAAGGGAAGAATGACATAAAATTGTATGAACTGCATGTATTTCTTCCGATTGAGCAGATTTTGATTGATGTCAGCAAAGCATGATATGAAAATTTCCTTTATCCCACAAAGCCTCATGAAATGTTTTACTGAGCAAATTATTTCAGTCTTGTTCTGTGTCAGTAGCTCGCTTGGCCATGTAGCACAATAGAACTCCTTATTGGTTCTAGAAAGCAGACAAAAACATAAGAAATAGCACCAGGATCTGGATGTTCTACCTCTCGACCCTGCCTCACCATCCTATAAGAACATGGCTGACCTGCCCAGGACTCAACTCCTCTTCCATACCAGCTTCTCAGAGCCCTCAACTTCTCTATTTCAAAAATCTTATCTACCACCTTCTTTAAATACTTTCACTGATCTACCTTTCACAATTCTCTTGTATTCTAAACAATCACTACCTGCTGAAAGAAGAAATTCCTTTGCATCTCAGGTTTCAATAAATGTTCCCTTAAACTCAGCTACATAGTTAAACAATGAGATTTCCACACTCATGGAAACATTGTCTTCACATCTAGCCTGTCACACCCCGTCAAAATTTTGTGTTTCATAGAACATAGAACATAGAACAGTACAGCACAGAACAGGCCCTTCAGCCTACAATGTTGTGCCGACCATTGATCCTCATGTATGCACCCTCAAATTTCTGTGACCATATACATGTCCAGCAGTCTCTTAAATGACCCCAATGACCTTGCTTCCACAACTGCTGCTGGCAACGCATTCCATGCTCTCACAACTCTCTGCATAAAGAACCTGCCTCTGACATCCCCTCTATACTTTCCACCAACCAGCTTAAAACTATGACCCCTCGTGGTAGCCATTTCTGCCCTGGGAAATAGTCTCTGGCTATCAACTCTATCTATGCCTCTCATTATCTTGTATACCTCAATTAGGTCCCCTCTCCTCCTCCTTTTCTCCAATGAAAAGAGACCGAGCTCAGTCAACCTCTCTTCATAAGATAAGCCCTCCAGTCCAGGCAGCATCCTGGTAAACCTCCTCTGAACCCTCTCCAAAGCATCCACATCTTTCCTATAATAGGGCGCCCAGAACTGGATGCAGTATTCCAAGTGCGGTCTAACCAAAGTTTTATAGAGCTGCAACAAGATCTCACGACTCTTAAACTCAATCCCCCTGTTAATGAAAGCCAAAACACCATATGCTTTCTTAACAACCCTGTCCACTTGGGTGGCCATTTTAAGGGATCTATGTATCTGCACACCAAGATCCCTCTGTTCCTCCACGCTGCCAGTTTCAATAAGATCACCCCTCATTCTTCTAAACTTGAATGAATAAAGACCTTCTGTGTAACCATTCTTGATAAATCATGACCCGATGAATCCGCCCAGTGAATCTCTTTTGAACTGCTTCCTATGGCTGTGTGTCCTTTCTTTTATTTCTCCAAGTGTGACCTCCTCAATAGCCTGATCAGTTGCAAAAAAGCTTCCCCATTTTTGAACTAAGACCTCCTTCCAATAAAGGCCAAAATTCCATTTCCCTTCTTAATTACTTGCATCACCATAGTCATGGCTCATATCAACTCCAACCTACCAAAGTGCTTTGATCCTTTGCAATTCACCTACCACTGCAACAGGTCTCCACCTGATACCGTCTCCCTGGCCTGACAGTCATCCCTGGAATGTCTGGATAACAAGGATACCTACATCAGGCTCTTACTTATTGATCAGAGCTCCACCTTCCACAATGTAATTCCAAACAAACTCCTCTCAGAACTCAGAGACCTAGGCCTCAGCGTCCCTCTCTGTAACAGGATTCTCGAATTCCTGACCCAGAGACCGCAATCAGGAAGGATAGGTGACAACACTTCCTCCACCGTAAGCCTCGACACCGGTGCCCAGCAAAGCTGCATACTCAGGCCCCTACTCTTTCCTCCTTATGCAATCATGACTGTGTGGCCCCAACTCCATTTACAAGTTTGCTGCTGACGCTTCCATTGTAGGTTGGACCTCAAACAACAATAAGTCAGATTACAGGAAAAGCAATTGAGTGCTTGCTGGCATGATGGAAAGATAACAATCTGTCCATCAACATAAGCAAAATGAAGGAGCTGGTCATTGATTTCAGGAAGCTTCTGTCTGCAGCAATGGTGCTGAGGTGGAGAAGGTAAGGAAATTCAGCATGTCCATGAGGACCCTACCTATTTGTGTAGATGCATCCTATCTGGATGCATCACTGTGTGGTATGGCAGTTCCTGTTCCCAAGACTGCAAGAAGCTAAAGAGAATCATGAGCACAGCCCAATCCATCATGCAAACTAGCCTTCCATCCATTGACTCCATCTACACTTCCCACTGCCTTGGGAAAGCAACCAACAAAATCAAAATACCCCCTCACTCTGGTTATGCTCTCTTCTGTCCTCTTCTGTCGGGCAGAGGATATCAGTTTGAATAAGCGTACAAATAGATTTAAGAACAGCCTCTTTCCTGTTGTGACTTTTGAACTGACCTCTCAAATGTTAATTCTGATCTCTCTCTCTCAGCATCTTCTCTGTGGCTGTAACACTGTATTCTGCACTTTGTACGGTATGATTTGCCTACACAGCATGCAAATCAACACTTTTCACAGTATCTCAGTACATGTGACAGCGATAAAGCAATCAGTCACCTGCATGCTGGTACGTGTTTCATGGACTAGAGCATCCAAGTCCCCTACCCTGCATTTTTTAGAGTCTCCCTCTACTTAAGTAATCGTCTATCTTTTGATTCTTCCTACCAAAGTGTACTTTCCTACATTAAACTCAATCTGCCAACTTTTTTACGACTTGCTCGATCTGTCTATCCCCTTGCAGATTCTTTATGTCCTCATGACAACATTCCCTCCCACTATTTTGTAGCATCAGCAAATTTGGATAAATTTATGCCTTGTCCCCTCCTCTAAGTTATGAATGTAGATAGTAAGTAATTGTAGTCCTCGGACTGATCCCTGTGGCACTCCACGAGTTACGGCTTTCTGGCCTGATAAAGATGGTGGTTAGAAAATAATTGGCTGAACCACTGAAATGAAAAATGTGAAAAAATATGGACTTTCATTGTTTGTGAAATAGTTAAATCAGATTGTAGATAATAAAATATAAATATTACAGTAGTTCTTGATGAATACAGTTTATCATTGAGCTTTATGAAAATTCTGAATATAGTTCATGATTTATTATAGCATCAGTTTTCATGCATCTTTATCTGAGAATTCAAATTTGTTTTGTCAAAAATTGTGCTGTGCCACACATGATATTTGCTAAATCTGTCCTGTCCCAGCAGTTCAACTCGTTCAGTTTTGAGATAACTTTTGTAAGGACCACACAGTTGAGCTACCTTGCATTGATAGCTCACTACACACGTCTTGCATTGGAACAAAGGCACCTCAGACCACCTGTCCGTCTGCATTCATCATCTGCTCTGTGTCTACTCTTCCTCTTAGTCACACTGACTTCATTATCTAGTTCCTTACAGGCTGTAGTTATTACCTTGTTACTGCCCACTAACCTCTGCATTTGGCTCCCATCCCCCTGACACACTAGTTTAAATCCTCCGCAACAGCGTTAGCAAAAGCAGCCCCGAGGACATTGGCTCCAGGTGTCGACGGTCCGATTTGTAATAGTCCCACCTCCCCCAGAACCGGTCCCAATGTCGCAAAAATCTGAACCCCTCCCTCCTGCACCATCTCTCAAGCCACTCATTTATCCTGCCTATTTCTTCATTTCTACTCTGACAAACATGTGGCACTGGTAGCAATCCTGAGATTACTACCTCTGAGGTCCTACTTTTTAACTTGGCTCCTAACTCCCTAAATTCTGCATGTAGAACCTCATTGTGTTTTTTTAACCCATATTATTGATGCCTATATGCACCATTACAGCTGGTTGTTCACCCTCCCCCTTCGGAATGTCCTGCAGTCGATCTGACACATCTCTGACCGGTGGACCTGGGAGGCAACATACCATGTTTTTGACCATAGAACCGCCTATCTCCTCCCCTTACAATAGAATCCCCTGTGGCTATAGCCCTTCCACTCTTTTTCCTGCCCTTCCTGTTTTGGAGGGAGATGACCACAGGGGACACCATTGCCTTCCTGATTTTTTTTCTGCCTTTTGGTCACCCATTCCCTTTCTCGGTCAGCAATCCTAATCAGCGATGTGACCAATTTGCTGAATGTGCTATCCATGACTTCGTCAGCATCGCACATGCTCCAAACTGAGTCCATCCACAGCTCCAGAGCCGCCATGCGGTCTAACGAGAGCTGCAACTGGACACACTTCCTGCACGTGAAGGAGTCATGGACATCAGCCACGTCCCTGAGCTCCCACATTGAGCAAGAGCAGCATAACACGGGTCTGGGATCTCCTGCCGTTTTTACTCTTTAGCTCTACTTAGTGCTGCTATAATATCAAATATTAGATAAATGAAATGAAATAAAATTGTACCAAATCACTCTCCTTACCAGCACACAATAAAAAATTGGGAAAAAAGGGAACAAGAAAATCTCAGCAGAGTCTCTTTTTTGGTCAGAGGAAGAGCGTGGGTGGGAGTCACTACACATATAGTGTCTCGGGTTTAGACACTGCCCAAATATATTGGTTCACTCACTTCTGAGAGCGCAATTCGACCACTCCCACTCAGCTCTGCCACTGAAATGAAGGAGGGAACTGTCAGAGAACGCAGCAGAATTTCGATAGATTGGACAGTTGGGCAGATCAATAGCAGATGGCGTTCAATCCAGGCAAATGCAAGGTGATGCATTTTGGAAGATTTAATTCATGCGCGAACTATATGGTAAATGGAAAAGCCCTGGGGAAAATTGATGCACAGAGAGATCTGGGTGTTCCGGTCCATTGTACCCTGAAGGTGGCAATGCATGTCAATAGAGTGGGCAGGAAGGCATACGGCATGATTTCCTTCATTGGAGGGTGTATTGAGTACAAGAGTTGGCAGGTCATGTTACAGTTGTACAGGACTTTGGTTTGACCACATTTGGAGTATTGTGTGCGGTTCTGGTCGCCACATTACCAAAAGGATGTGGATGCTTTGGAGAGGGTGCAGAGGAGGTTCACCAGGATGTTGCCTGGTATGGAGGGTGCTAACTACGAAGAAAGGTTGAGGAGATCAGGATTGTTTTCATTGAGATTGAGGGGGGACCTGATTGAGGCCTACAGAATCATGAGGGGGAGAGACAAGGTGGATAGCAAGAAGCTTTTTCCCGCAGAATTCGGGACTCAATTACTAGGGATCGTGAGTTCAAAGTGAGAGGAGGAAAGTTTAAGGGAGATATGCGTGGAAAATTCTTTACGCAGAGGGTGGTGGGTGCCTGAAACGCATTGCCAGCGGAGGTAGTAGATGCAGACACGACAGTCTTTTAAGATGTATCTGGACAGGTACATGGATGGACAGGGAGCAAAGGGATACAGACCCTTAGAAAATAGGTGATAGATTTAGACAGACGGTCTCGATTGGCGCTGGCTTGGAGGGCCCAAGGGCCTGTCCCTGTGTTGTAATTTTTTTTGTTCTTTGTTCTCCTCATAGGATAAGCCCTTCATCGCTGGATAATTCTTATAAGCCTCCTCTGGACTACCTCTAACACCAGCAAATTCTACCTTTGATACAGGGTCCAAAACTGCCCACAGTGTTCCAAATGTGGTCTGACCCAGAACCTTCTGCAGCCTCAGCAGTAAATCCCTGCTGTTGTAACCTAGTCCTTTCGAAATGAATGTGAACATTACATTTGCCTTCCTAACTGTCGACTGAACCTAGATCTTGAAGTTAAGAGAATCCCGAACTAGGACTCATATGAAACTTTATGTTTCAAATTTCTGAAGCCTTTTACTCCTCAGAAAATAGTCTCATTGTTGAATCTTCAGTGGAAATGTTTATCCTTGAAATATTTCCATAAAAGTTCGGATACTTCTTATTCGCAAGATTTAAAAACATCAGTTCTGAGTTATCTATATCAAAGCCCATTTTTGACTTGTTCATTAACAGAACTGAAAATATTATTTCACTGCTCTCTTCCTCAAGCATCTAAGAATGCAATGTTTTATAGTGATAAATAATGTGTGTTTCCATTATACATTTTAAAAATAAACTTAATTAGAGAGGGAAAAGAATTTTAACTTTAAGCACAGTCTCTAGGGATTGTGATCTCAACAGTCTGTTCTTCATTCGAGGTTTTCTTTGCTGTTGTGACTTGCAGTATCATGATAACAAATGGATTTGGAAGTGTGGTGAAGAGGAATGTTGGTACAGCAAGTTGAAAATTAAATGCTGTTCATTTTATTGAAGTACTGATTGAAAATGGGGATTTCCTGTTAAAAAATATAATTTAGGTAATAAAGGAATGGAACTTTGACATTTTTAGAAAGGCTTAAAAATTACACAATTTACTGTTTCAGTTGGAAACTGAAAGTATCTTTGCTTTCAGGAGATTTGATGATGCCTTGTGTCTGCAGCCTGATAGAGACGAATTTGGTAGTTTCAATAAATTAATAGACATAAAAAAGTACAGCACGATCCAGGCCTTTCAGCCCATGATGCTGTGCCGACCTAATATCCAACTAAGATCAATCTACCCTGCATACCCTTCATTTTACTATCCTCCATGTACCTGTCCAAAAGTTGCTAAAAATTCTCTAAAGTATCTGACTCCACGACCACTGCAGGCATTTCCACACACCCTGTGTGAAGAACCTATCTCTGACATCTCCTCCACATCTTCCTCCAATCACCTTAAAATTTTGTTTCCATAATAGTCATTTCTGCCCTCGAAAAGAGTCTCTGGCTGTTCACTCTATCGATGCCTCTCATCATCAGGTACACCTCTGTCAAGTCACCTCTCATCCAATGAGAAAAGCCCGAGATCTGTCAACCTTTCCCCATAAGACCAACCCTCCAGTCCAGGCAGCATCCTGGTAAGTCTCCTGTGAACCCATCGAAAACTTCCGCATGTTTCCTATAATGAGGCGACCAGAACTGAACACAATATTCCACGTATGGACTAACTTGGGTTTTATAGACCTGTAGCTTAACCTCATTGCTGTTAAACACAGTTCCCCTGTCAATGAAAGCCACCACACCATATGCCTTCTTTACAACCCAATCAACTTGTGTGGCAACTTTGAGGGATCGATGGATGTGGAGCCCAAGATCCCTCTGTTCCTCCACACCGCCATGAATCCTGCCATTAACCCTGTATTCTGCATTCAAATTCGACCTTCCAAATTAAATCACTTCACACTTTTCTGGGTTGAATTCCATCTGCCAGTTCTTTGCCCAGCTCTGCATCTTGTCAATGTCCCATTGTAAACCACAACAGCTCTCCACACTGCCCACAACTCCACCAACCTTTGTGTCAATGGCAAACTTACTAATTCACCCTTCCACTTGCTCATCCCAGTCATTTCTAAAGATCACAAAGAGCAGAGGCCCAGAACAGGTCCGTGTGGAACACCATTGGTCACCGAGCTGCAGGCTGAATACTTTGCATTTACTACCACTCTCTGTCTTCTATTGAACAGCCAATTCTGTATCCAGACAGCCAAATTTCCGTGAATCCAATGCCTCCTTACTTTGTGAATGAGCTTACCTTGTGGAACCTCATGAAATGCCTTGCTAAAATCCATTTACACCACATTCACTGCTCTACCTTCATCGATATGTTTTGTCACATCCTCAAATAATTCATGAAGGCTTGTGAGGCATGACTTGCCCTTCTCAAAGCCAAGCTGACTATTTCTAATCAAACTGTGCTTTTCCAAATAATCATAAATACTATCTCTGGAAATCCTCTCCAATAATTTGCGCACCACAGAAGAAGGACTGACCGGCCTATAATTTCCAGGATTGTCCCTATTCCCTTTCTTGAACAAGGGAATGACATTTGCCATCCTCCAATCTTCTGGTACTACTCCAGTGGATAGTGAGGATGCAAAGATTATTGACAAAGTGGGAGCAATGTCTTCCCTCACTTCCCGTTAAAACCGTGGGTATATCCTGTCTGACCCAGGGGACTTATCTGTCCGAATATTTTTCACAATTTCTTGCACATCCTCCTTCCTTACGTCAACCTGTTCGAGTCTATCTGCCTGTTACATGCTGTCCTCACAAATGTCAAGATCCCTCTCATTGGTGAATACTGAAGCAAAGTATTCATTAAGGACCTCCCCTACCTTCTCTGACACCGCGCACAAGTTCCCTCCACTATCCCTGGTTGGCTCTACCTTCACCATCCTCTTGTTCCTCGTAAAAGCATAGAATTCCTTGGGGTTTTCCTTGATCCTCCTCGCCAAGGTTTTCTCACTTCCCTTCTAGCTCTCTGAAGTCCGTTTTTAAGTTCCTTCCTGGCTACCTTGCAGCCCTCTTGAGCCCTGTCTTCCTCAACTTGAAGTAAGCTTCCTTCTTCCTCTTGACTAGGTGTTCCACATGTCTTTTCTTCCTATGTTCCTTCACCTTTAGATAGTGGAAAAAGGTTAATCTTGAGAGGATCCAAGATACAGCACAACCAAATGCAATATTGATATGGACTGATTTGTCACTAGAATTTATTACCCAGGCAAAGTGTGTCACTACTTCAGTTGATCTGAGCTCTTATCAGCAGATGGGGCCTCAAGTTAATGCCTCATCTGAATGCTGGCATCTCCCACAATCCAAATTCCTCAGTACTTCATTGAAGTATTACCCTAAAAATTGTGCTTAAATATAAATTAGAGCTTGAAGCCATCGCCTTCGAATTTATTGTTGAGAGTTCTACTAGTTTATAACAGAACTAGAACAGACTTGGAGTCGATACGGGATGGTTTTCTTGAGCAATATGTTGAGGAACCAACTGGAAAGCAATGCATCTAAGATTGGGTGCTGTGTAATGAGAAGGGAATCATTGCCAATCTAGCTGTGCCACATTTCTTGGAGATGAGTGACCATAACATGATAGAATTTTGTCAATCAAGATGGAGAGTGTGAGAGTTGATTTGGAGACCAGGATGCTGTATCTTAATAATGAAAGCTGACGATATGAGGCATGAAGTTGGCCTTGAGAGATGGGAAAGAGTTGCTGAAAGGGATGACAGTGGATCGGCAATGGCAAACATTTAAAGAACACGCCAGGGGACTGCAACAACTGTTTATTCCTGTCTGGCATTAAAGCAAATGGGTAAGAGGGCCAATCCATGACTTAACAAAGGAAATTAGCAATGGTATCTGATCCATGGAAACAACATTTGAGGATTGGCAGCAATTTCAAATTTAGCAAAGAAGGACCAAGGGATTGATTAAGAACTTGATGGGAACATAAAGACTGACACAAAGAGTTTCTATAGACACGTGAAGAGAAAGAGACTGGTAAAGTCGAATGTTAGGAAGAGCGTTGACCAGTCAAGGGAAGACGGACAGGTCAAGGAGGCAGGGATGAGGCTTATAGGTAGGAGGTGGTGTGGGGGTTAGGGTGTAACTCTAACCCTAAACCTAGCCCTAACCCAAACTCTCAGTCTAATCCCCACCCCACCTCCTACCTACCAGCGTCATCCCCTGCCTCCTTGACCTGTCTGTCTTCCCTTGACTGACGAATCCCCATCTTAACTCCCCACCAACACTCACCTTTACTGGCTCCATCGCCGCCTCTTTGATCTGTCTGTTTCCTCTCCACCTATCTTCTCCTCTATCCATCTTCTGTCCACATCCCCTTCTCTCTTTATTTATTTCAGAATCCCCTTGTCCTTCCCCATTTCTGAAGAAGGGCCCAAACCTGAAACGCCATCTTTCCTGCTCCTCTGATACTGCTTGGCCAGCTGTGTTTATCCAGCTCCACACCTTGTTATCTCAGATTCTCCAGCATTGGCAGTTCCTACCATCTCTGAAATGGTATGTTGGCCTTCATTCTGAGAGGTTTCGAGTACAGGAGCCAGAATGTGTTGTTGCAGTTGCACAGCGCTTTGGTGAAGCCGCACCTAGAATATAGTGTGTGCAGTTTTGTGCTCCCTTTCTGCAGAAGGATGCTGTTACTCTCGTAGTTTATCAGTGCAGCGAATGTTTATCAGGCTGATTCCGGGGATGGCAGGTCTGATGTATGATCAGGGATTGACTAGGTTAGGATTGTTTTCGCTGGAATTCAAATGAATGAGGTGGATCACACAGAGACTGAGAAAATTCGAACAGGACTGGACAGGATAGATGCAGTTCCCAGTGGTGGGTGTGTCCAGAACCAGGGGTCACAGGATGACGATTCAGGATAGACGATTTAGGCTGCACGTGAGGAGGTATTTCTTCAGCCAAAGAATGGTGAGCCCTTGGAAATCATTACCAAAGGAAGTAATTGATGGTAAAACATTGAACGTATTCAAGACATGGCTAGATATAACATTTGAGTGAATGGGATCAAAGATTATGGAGAGAAAGCAGGATTAGGCGATTGAGTTGGATGATCAGTCATGATCATAAGGAATGGTGGAGCAGGCTCGAAGATCCAGTTGGCTTCCTCCCTGCTCCTATCTTCCATGTTTACAGTAGTCACTCTCTGAAATGCGATGCTTGAGTAATTGTGCAACTTTGAACTGGGTGCTGGGAGTTTGGTCAGTAACAAAGTTAGGTAAGGCTCGGCAAGACAGTGCTTGTTGCTGTTTCTAACATTTTCACCCTGTAGGACTTGGTCCTTGCTGTGCTTCAAGGGAAGAAGTTAGCTAATTGGAGATATCTGCAAGTTGTTAAGGTTCCAAAGGTTAAAAGTGATATGGGGAAATGTGGTATTGTTCATAAAGTACATCATGAAGATAAATAAGATAAAAGAGAAAAGAATGATGAGAGTAAGATGAGGGCCAGTAAAGGATAATAGTGGGAAGATGTGTGTGGAGTCAGACGAGATAGGGGAAGCACTAAATGAATATTTTTCAACAGTATTCACTCTAGAAAATGACAATGTTGTTGAGGAGAATACTGAGATACAGGCGACTAGACGAGGTGGGATTGAGGTTCACACGGAAGAGGTATTAGAAATCCTACAGCGGGTGAAGATAGATAAGTCCCCTGGGCCAGATGGAATTTATCCTTGGGTCCTCTGGGAAGCCAGGGAGGAGATTTCCGAGCCGTTGGCATTGATCTTTAACTCGTCATTGTCTACAGGAATAGTGCTAGACGACTGGAAGATAGCAAATGTGGTTTCCCTGTTCAAGAAAGGGAGTAGAGACAACCCTGGTAATTATAGACCAGTGAGCCTTACCTCAGTTGTTGGTAAAGTGTTGGAAAAGGTTAGAAGGGATAGGATTTATAATCATCTCGAAAAGAATAGATTGATTAGGGATAGTCAGCACGGTTTTGTGAAGGGAAGGTCATGCCTCGAAAACCTTATTGAGTTCTTTGAGAAGGTGACCAAACAGGTAGATGAGAGTAAAACGGTTGATGTGGTGTGTATGGATTTCAGCAAGGCGTTCAGTAAGGTTCCCCACAGTAGGCTGTTGTACAAAATGCAGAGGAATGGAATTGTGGGAGATATAGCAGTTTGGATCGGAAATTGGCTTGCTGAAAGAAGACAGAGGGTGGTAGTTGATGGGAAATGTTCATCCTGGAGACCAGTTACTGATGGTGTACCGCAAGGGTCGGTGTTTGGTCCACTGCTGTTTTTCATTTTTATAAATGACCTGGATGAGGACGTAGAAGGATGGGTTCGTAAATTTGCAGACAACACTAAGGTCGGTGGAGTTGTGGATAGTGACGAAGGATGTTGTAGTTTGCAGAGAGACATAGATAAGCTGTAGAGCTGGGCTGAGAAGTGGCAAATGGAGTTTAATGCAGACAAGTGTGAGGTGATGCACTTTGGTAGGAGTAACCGGAAGGCAAAGTACTGGGCTAATGGTAAGATTCTTGATAGTGTAGATGAGCAGAGAGATCTCGGTGTCCATGGACACAGATCCTTGAAAGTTGCCAGCCAGGTTGACAGGGCTGTTAAGAAGGCATACAGTGCTTTAGCTTTTCTTCATAGAGGGATCGAGTTCCGGAACCAAGAGGTTATGGTGAAGCTGTACAAAACTCTGGTGCGGCCGCACTTGGAGGATTGCGTACAGTTCTGGTCTCCGCATTACAAGAAGGATGTGAAAGCTTTGGAAAGGGTGCAGAGGAGATTTACGAGGATGTTGCCTGGTATGGATGGAAGGTCTTACGAGGAAAGGCTGAGGGACTTGAGGCTGTTTTCTTTAGAAAGAAGAAGGTTGAGAGGTGACTTAATTGAAACATATAAAATAATCAAAGGGTTAGATAGCTTGGATAGGGAGAGCCTTTTTCCGAGGATGGTGACAGCGAGCACGAGGGGGCATAGCTTTAAATTGAGGGGTGAAAGATATAGGACAGATGTCAGAGGTAGTTTCTTTACTCAGAGAGTAGTAAGGGAATGGAACGCTTTGCCTGCAATGGTAGTAGATTCACCAACTTTAGGTACATTTAAGTCGTCATTGGATAAGCATATGGACGTACATGGAATAGTGTAGGTTAGATGGGCTTCAGATTGGCATGACAGGTCGGCACAACGTTTAGGGCCGAAGGGCCTGTACTGTGCTGTAATGTTCTATGTTCTATAAGCAACTGCACCTCCCAGTCGCGAACCATTTTAACTCCCCCTCCATTCCTTAGACGACATGTCCATCATGGGTGTCCTGCATTGCCACAATGATGTCACCCGCAGGTTGCAGGAACAGCAACTCATATTCCGCTTGGGAACCCTGCAGCCCAATGGTATGAATGTGGGCTTCATAAGTTTTAAAATCTCCCCCTCCCCCATTGCATCCCAAAACCAGTTCTGCTTGTCTCCTCCTCTGACTCCATCCCAAATCCAGCCCAGCTCATCCCCGCCTACCTAACCTATTCTTCCTCTCACCTAACCCCTCCTCCAACCTCAAGCCGCACCTCCATTTCCTACCTACTATCTCATCCCGCCTCCTTGACCTGTCTGTCCTCCCCGGACTGACCTATCCCCTCTCCACCTCCCCACCTATACTCTCCTTTTCACCTCTCTTCTCCTCTATCCATCTTCAGTCCGCCTCCTCCGCTCTCCCTATTTATTTCAGAACCCTCTCCCCATTCCCCCTCTCTGATGAAGGGCCTCGGCCCAAAACTTCAGCTTTTGTGCTCCTGAGATGCTACTTGGCCTGCTGTGTTCATCCAGATTCACAGTTTGTTATCCTAGATTCTCCAGCATCTGCAGTTCCCATTGTCTCTCCCTTCAGCCCAACTGCCTATTTTCTATGCTTCGACCAATTCTGAAAACATGCTAATATACTATCCCAAAATTATGTGTTTTTTTCTTATATTAGGTAAATTTTGGGCGATATTTTTTCAAGTGCCATTTTAAAATCCAAACACAATACATCTACTGGTTCTGTTTTATCTATCCTGTCTGTTGCTTACTCAAAGAATTTTTAAAAAATAGTCAGGCACAATTTCCCCACCATGAAGCCATGCTGACTTTGCTTGATTATATTATCTGCTTCCACTGTTAGGGATTAGATCAAATCTCCAACACATACACATCAAGGAGATAACCTAGACTCCAACTTTTACTGAAAGACAAGTCTCAGGTGCTGTGTTCCAGATCTAAATCGATTGGGCACACCACTCAGCTTTCGGCAAAACCACTTTACCCCGAGTTAAAATGCAAACAAAAGAAAGAAGAATTGAGATTAGTTTAACTCCATTGGAAAAGTTAATTGAATAATATATTACTTAACTACCAAACAACAACTGTTCCAATATAATAATATCACATAAACACACCTTGGCAAAGGCAAAGTCAGTAAAACAGATTGTCTCACGTGATTCTGGTAGCAGAAAATGAACCCCTGCTTTTAGCTGTAACACAGAGAGACAGAGAGAGAAAGAGAGAGTGACAGAGAGAGAGAGAGTGAGAGAGAGGGAGAGAGATAACAGCTTCCACCACCAACTTCAAACTTCAACAACTGCCAAAATTTCAACTAAAACTTGGGTTCTGTGGGAGCCTAACATAACCCGTTCATACTGAGATAGTAGGAACTGCCGATGCTGGAGAATCTGGGATAACAAGGTGTAGAGCTGGATGAACACAACAGGCCAAGCAGCATCAGAGGAGCAGGAAAGCTGATGTTTCGGGTCGAGACCCTTCTTTGGAAATTACCCATTCATGCTGCTTTTGTTGTTACAACTTCCAAAAATTAAAACCCCAAGGCCTCTCGAGCTGTTTATTGGTTCAGAGAAGAACAAAAACGAACAAAATACACCTCTTAAAGCCATAGTATTGCCAGACCACATGACCTGCTGTTGCATCTTTTATAACAGACTGCAATATTTTCCCAATGAGATGTTGCCTATTTTTTGTCATCCTTCCTTTTCAAATGAAGTTGTTACATTGGCAGTATTCCAATCTACTGCTTGAAATGTCCCAGATTCCCGGGATATTTGGAAGATTACTGCTAGTGCATCCAGTATCTCTGTGGCGACATCTTTTAATATCCTAGTGCAGAGTACATCAGGTCCCAGATACCTCTCGACCTTTAGCCCCATTAGTTTCCCGAGCAACTCTTCTCTGGTGATATTTCCTGTCTGCTTTTTGCTCTTTGTTCACTAAATATTTTTGAGATGGTATTTGTTTCTTTTGCTGTGAAGACTGATATAAAGTATTTATTTGTCTCATTTGCCATTTCCTGATTCCCTGTTATTATTTTTGCAGCCTCCATTCTTGAAGGGATCTGCGTTCACTTTGACCTCTTCCTTCCTTTTCATTTGTTCAAATAAGCTGTCATTGTCTGTTTCTTTTCTATTTCTCAGCTTTGAAATAGAACATAGAACATAGAACATAGAACAGTACAGCACAGAACAGGCCCTTCAGCCCACAATGTTGTGCCGACCAATCTTTCCTTATTTCTGGTTTCCCACTAACCTGACTGTTGAATTGGCAGAACATTGGAGAGAATGCTTAGGGTATGGAATTTTTGGTCTGATAAATAGTACTCAACATGGTGCTGTTGCCCCCGCTCCTGCTCAGGTCTCTCCCAGTTGAAATGCCAAATGGGAGCCTGCCCATTCTCTTCACAGCTGCCCTGCAGCATTAAATGGCTGGAGGCAGGACATCGGGCGTCCTCTTGGATGGAAGTTCTACCTTGTCGAACTTCTGGCCACTTAGAGCCCAGAAGAGTCTGAAGTTGCTGATGGCTGGATGGCAGGTCTCAGACTAGAGGTACAGAGTGGTCGAGGGTTGTTAGGGATTGTCAAAAGGTTGGATGAGAGTTTAAGGGCGTGAAGTGCCGAGGATCAGGCCAAGGGGCCTGTGAATGAGGCTCCCCTACCAACTCACTTTTTCTAGGCTGGATTGATCTTCTAAAGCTAACTGTCTTTCTGATTGACATCCATCTCCTTACGCAATAGAGGGGATCCCTTAAATTGCCATCAATTAGTCTCAGGAGGCCAAAGGATTGGCAGGCTGCTTGACAGTTCCCCAGAACTTCCACACATTTACGCACAGTGCCCTCCAGATTTTATGTGCTCTTTCCTACCTTCGTATCTGTGGGATAGGGTTGTATAATCGAGCTCGTGCAGTGCTAAAACAAAGATGTTACCCTGAACCTTGAAATAGGACTGGAATGATGCACCCAAATCTGGTGACTAAACTTCAAGAGTAATAATTTTGGTAGTATTGGATAATAATGATGAAATTTACCCAACTTGTTTTCGCAATGTGACACTTTATCAACAAATTTAGCTAATGCTATTTTCATTGGAGTACAGGGGATTAATAAGTAGTTAATGGAGACGTAAAGGATTATGATGGGTTTGGATAAGATAAACGTGGAGGGGCTGTGTTCCCATGGCTGATGGATGATGTTAAAAGGAGAAGGGAATGCATTCATGTTTTGGGGAAAAGATGTAGGGGGGTGTAAAGAGGAATTTTTCTGAAGCAGTGAATGTTCATGGGTCAGGATCTTTCTGCCTGTGAAAGGGCTAGAAGCTGAGAAAATCAATTGTTTCAGTCACATGAATGCATATCTCTGGGAGCTTCATTCCTCATATTGCCATTAGATTTTATTTATGGAGGTTCTGTTATATTTCGAGTGGTTCGACTGGCATTCGATGTTTTGACAAAGTTTGCCAGATTTTGTTGGCATCATGTGAACTAACATTGAATTGAGACTTGCTTAACTACTAATTGTTTTTGGTAGACACTGTAGAACATATCATATGTATGACAAAATCGCAAAATTACAAGAGAAATCTAGTTCAAAACCTCGGTAACAGAGCACCTTTTTAAAATTAACAAGAACGTGTGATTAACACGCTTCATAGCTGCGACATGGTGTGATTTAAAAGAATGCTGATTACCAGAAGTGAAATAGGGGTTGTAAGATCCACTATTTGAAGCGGGTGAAGAGCCAATTAGATTGTACTTTGGATTTGGATGCAATGAGAATGCACGTCGGTTGAAAGAGATGGATGTTTGAGGTTAAATTGTTCTGAGTCCTGCTTCGTAAATATAAAGGACGGCTTCATAACATTACTGTTCCTCCACCATTGTTCTACAGAAATTACTGAACCAAACAACAGAATATGACCAGCATCACTGACAATTCCCTCGTTAGATTTGACATATTGCTTTTGAGAAGGAAATGGCCTGTTTCCATCATTCCAGAGTACTTTTCTGAATCATTGTTTTTATTTCTCGCCCAAATACAGGAATTAATTTTATTTAATAGCTCCAATAAGTTAAAACTGTAATCGAAGTTAGTTTTCTTCCTCCTTTGTCGTGGATCTGTTGGAGTTGCACACAGCACAACGCGTCTTCGATCAACACAAATTGACACAAAACGAGCAACTTCTAATTGTGACTGAAGTAATCAACTGTTTGACAACCATTTATGATGGTTTGGAACAAAACCACAAGGACTTGGTCAATGTGTCACTCTGTGTCGACATGTGTCTGAACTGGCTGCTGAAAGTCTTTGATACGTATGTATGATTTACACTTTAATGTAGTATGTTTAGATTGTCCTAAGGTGCATTAAACTGCATCCTACAAATTGGATTTTGATATGTACATGATCAGTTAAGTAAATGTGAAGATTGTCAACTGATCAAAATCAATCCTGGTATTGTTGACATAAGGCTTCAGTCTGTTCTAATTTCATTCCAGTTAAACAGATAAAGTAGTTGAAAGTTTTAGCAACTTTTGTTTTAAATCATAAAATTGAAACTTGATTTCATTTGGTCAGATCTGTACAGGATCATGTACACATCTTGACAATGATTGTAATGCTCTTCACGGTGACAAATGTTAGTGCTGGAGAATGACGTGTATAAAGTACACAATATGAACATCATCCAATTAATGTCAAGGTATAAACGGCCAGATGTGGAATAAATTTTTATGTCACCGTCATACAGCACAGAAACACCATGTCTATGCCTCCCAACAAACACCAAACTACACTAAGATAATAAAATGTGAGGCTGGATGCACACAGCAGACCCAGATGCTGCTGGGCCTGCTGTGTTCATCCAGCCTCACATTTTATTATCTTGGATTCTCCAGCATCTGCAGTTCCCATTATCACTGATACCAAACTACACTAATCTCATTTATCTACACTTGGTCCAGAGCCTACTTTGCCCTAGCATTTTAAATGCTCATCCCAGATGCTTTTTAAATGTTGAGAATACCTGCCTCAACTACCTTCTCAGGCAGCGTGCTCCATATGTCTCCCACTTTGTTGATGAAAAAGCTTTTCCTCAGACTTCCTCCAAAGCATTTAATCCTCACCTTAAACTTGTGCCATCTGGTCTTAGACACGTGTGCCATGGGGAAAGATTCTCACAATGTATTCTACCCGTGCCTGTCATAATTTTCTATGCCTCAATCAGATCCCCACCCCGACCTCAGCCTCCTGTGCTCCAAGGAAAACAAACCCAACATACCAGTCTATCTCATAACTGAGACTTTTTAACCTCGCCAGTATCTGGAAGACCATTAACTGTGCCATTGTAGTATTTTCCAGACTAATTGTCTTTCAGCTTATCTTAGTCAGATTGTTTAGTAAACTCCATTTAGGAATAATGTTATGCACTTCACTTGGAAGTGTATTAAGACTGTGACAGTATATTGGGGAATCCTTGCAAGTGGAGAGAATTTTATTTTCTTTCAGTCCAGGCTGGATATAATTCTAGGACTTGGAGATGAACTTGGAGATGAAAGATAAACTTTCGTAGTCCTTCTGTCCACCACAAATCACCTCCAATTTTCCATTTATATAAAATTGAGCTTTGTCTGCATGAAGTTTGTTCCAATATTAAATTCTTGTTGCAACTGTCAATTTTGACATTCTTCATTAGGTACGTACCCGTCATATTGATAGCAGCTCAAGGTGCTTCAGGATGTCAAAACCAAAATGTTGCATTTTCCAGTGCAATTGTAGACATTGAGCTGAAATTCTCGCAAGGGAGCTCTGAAAGGCATGGATTATTTCTCAGTACCACACTCATTAATACTTATTCCATTTTTGTACCTGCCAGACAGAAACTAGATGCTGAGAATTACCGAAATGAAATTCTGAGTGGGTACGTGGTGCTTCCACATTGCTCAATGCTCCTCTGGACCTCCAACTTGGGCACTAGTCACCAGTTTTGACATGTGGCATGTTCCAGCTTCAGCACATCATGGCACATCTCAGATCTGCTTTCAGTACTCTTCTGTACTTCATTGCTGCATTTTGGATTGCAGCAGCCCCCGTCATTGCAGTGCAACTGCCAGCGCACTTTTATATGCAGGAACAGGCACCCATTCGTGTATTGGGCCACGTTACACATCAGGACACCTTGCTTGAGCTCTCAACTCTCATTGTGTCCCTGCATGAATGCTAACAGCTCCTCTGCCTTGTCTTCATTTGCCTTGTCTTCTGAAGGTTTGCCCCTCTGCCACATCTCACAGACTCATAACGCTCTTATGTTGATTAACATTTTAGCATCAAGACAAAGCCAGAGAGCTTGTCATGTTTGTCAGCAGTCATCAGTCAAAGGAGCGGATGTGTTGCCGTTCAGCACCATGATATGTTGACCTCACACCTGCAGCATGTGCCAGCTGCAGAAGCACAGAAGGCATTGCATTGTCTCCAACCACATGGTCATGCTTCAGGTTCCGAGGGGAATGGTCTCCAGTCAAGCGAGGCAGTTTCAGGCAGCAGATCTAGGTAACTCCAGGGCTTTGTCTGATATCACTCGAGGGGCTTGGATGCAATCAGTTGGCTGCTCAGGATGACCATGGTCAGGAGACTTCACTGTTGTGAGAAGTCAAACGTTGGACACCTCAAGGCCTGTGTTGGCTCTTTCTGACCTACTGTGGGCTGTTTCTCCTGGAATGAAACAAAGGTAGGGATTGAGTGAGAGGAAATGAGCTGGTGCATTTGTTAGTGCTCATGTATGTTTGGGAAGGGAGGTGAGGTCTCCTAGGTGAGAGCAAGAGGCACAGAGAACAGACAAGATTAATAGCCTTGGGCCCTCAAGTAGGCGAGAGCAAGTGAAGACAGACATTGAATGCTTTGGTGAGAATGGTCTTCCATGAGCTGTGCTGAAAGGTGGTGCAGAATTAGAGAGAGTGTGAATGTGAGGTAGCACAGAACAATGAGGGTCTTCTTCTGTTGGAGCAGAGGTCATTGATCTTGCAGCACTGCTGGATGGTTCTTTTGGTGGTTGAGACTGCATTGGCACTGGACAGCCTCAGGTCAGTCTGGCCGAGTCTTGTGTCGTGGCCTCCTGTGCTTGTCCTTGGGCAAGAGGACAGTCCTCCACTGCACCAATCCATCCACCAGGACCTCCAGGTCCCTAACTGTAAAGTAAGGTGCTAATTTCCCCTTTCCTGCCCTGTCTGGGACAAATGCTATGAACTGTACAAGGCAGTTCTGGATTCTGAGCATTTGACTGGTTCACAATAGCCTTTAAACATGGCACTAGTGCCAGTAATACCGGGATGTTCCAGTTATGATGAGTGGGAGAACTAACGAGCGCCGGCTGAGAGAGGCACAATAGGAGCACTGTTGTTCGTTATTGAATAGGTTTGCCACAACAGTGAGAAAATTTGTTCGGTCTTTTGAACAGATCCTGTCCTTGCAGTGCAATGAAAATGACACTGAACTGATTCATTCCAGTGTTTTAGACCTTAAGATTTAAGAACGGAATTAGGCCATTCAGCCCATTGTGTGGGATCTATCATTCTCAACCCCATTTTCCTGTGTACTTAGTGAGCAAGAACATATCTATCTATGCCTGAAATCCACTCTGACTTGGCCTTCACAGCTTTCTGCATCAATGAGTTCCACAGATTCACAACTTTCTAACTGAAGAAATTCCTCCTCATCTCCTCAGGTCCTGGTCTCTCCTACTAGTGGAAACCACATCTCCATGTCCACTCTATCCAGACCTGACTTACCTTCAGTGTGACACCCTTCTTCCGTCTGAACTCCATCGAGTACAGACCCAGACTTCTCAGCCACTCCTCACATGACAGTCCCTTCATCCCCAGGATTATGGTTGAGAACCTCCTCTTGATCCTGACAAAGGCCAGCACATCCTTCCTGAGATGCTCTTAATATTCCAAATGCAATATGACCAGACCCTTACACAGCCTCAGCAATACATCTCTGCTCTTGTATTTTTGCCGTCTTGAAATGAATACTAACATTGCATTTGCCTTCCCAACTGCCAACTGAACCTGCATGTTAAAAGAATCCTGAACTGGGGCATCTTGGTACTTCAGATTTCTGAAGCCTTTCCCCATTTAGAAAACAGCCTATGCCTGTACTGCCACTTCTCTACAGACTCTCTGTGACCTCCCCACTTCCTCAACACTACCTGCCTCTCCACCTATCGAAATGTCAACTGCAAACTTAGCAACAACCCACTATGGACAACAATACTATCAGTTCCTTTGTCCAGATTGCTAATGTACAACGTGAATGGCTGTAGTCTAAACTCTGATGACTGCGGAACTCCAGTACGTTGCTGGCTGCCATCCTGAAAAAGACCCTTTTATTCCCACTGTCTGCATTCTGCCGGTTAGCCGATCCTCTATCCATGCCAGTACCTACTCCCGAACACCATAAGCTCATTTTTTTTATTTTGAAGCCTCCTGTGTGGCACCTTGTCAAAGGCTTTCTGGAAATCCAAATCGATAAAGTTCAATGGTTCTCTTATGTTTTAACTCACTGGTTACATTCTCAAAGAATCTAACAGAGACCTTCCCTTGACAAAGTTGTGTTTTCTCAGCCCAATTTAGCATGTATTTCCAAGTATTACCATGTACTTCCAAGTACTCTCCGGTCTCATCCTTAATAATGGACTCTAAAATCTGACCCAATGACCAGCGCCAGGCGAACAGGTCTATAATTTCTTGTCTTTTGTCTCCCTCCATTTTAAACAGGGGTGTTACATTTGCCATTTTGCACTCATTTGGGACGCACCCTGACTCCAGTAAATCCTGAATTATAGAATTCCTACAGTGTGGAAGGTGGCCATTGGGTCTGCACCATCTCCGCAAAGAACATCCCACCAAGACCCAGCCCTGTACTGTTTCCCCGCAAGCTCACATTTGCCATGGCTGATCCACCTTGTCTGCACATATTTGGACTGTGGAAGGAAATCAGAGCACCTGGCGGAGACCCGTGCAGGCATGGAGAGAATGTACAAATTCCACACAGACCCTTCAGCTTCCCCTGCACCTTCTCCTTTGTGATGGCCACCACACTCGCTTCTGCTTCAGACTCCCTTAAAGTTCTACTACTGGTGCCTTCCAACCTGAAGACTGATGCAAAATACTTGTTCAGTTCCTCTGCCATTTCTTTGTTCCCCAACACTACTTATTTGGCCCCTCTTGAAATTTTCTTTGGATTTTCAGGGGTGTTTTACAATAACAATATCTACTTTATTGTGTTGACAAATGGATTGTTTCGATCATCACAGAAACAATAAGAAAATTTTATCAATACTGTCAATTAACAATTATGTATATTAATATCACAATCAATGCATTTCCATCAGGTAAGTACGTAGCTGGAACTTTCTAACCTGGCAGTTTTCACTTTTCATTTCTCAGATTTCACTCTCAGACATAACAGTTGATGTTGACACACTGTTCATTACAAATAGCCTCCACTGTATTTTTCCCCATGTTGTAGCTCGTGGATTTGTGTAACCTGAACGTATAGAGTCCATGTTCATTTCCAAGGAATTTATTACTCTAGTGATTTCAGGTGTTACATTCAGAAGGGTGCCATGCTGCAATTCGAGCCTGCTGTTTCTAGAGTAATCCCAATGTGGAAGATTTTGAAAAGTATGTAAATTTCCCTCATTGACTTGTCTTTTAGATCCAAACTGATGGAGACCATGGTCCAGATTTCTGTTCTTAACAAGAATGCCTATTTATTACAACTGCGTAGATTCTGGCTACAGACAGATATTTGCAAACATTGGACACATATCTGTACGAATTAAAACTGTAAACCCCCTGTAAACTCATCTTCCTGCAGACAAAGTGGAGAGGGATAAAACATGGATATTATAGTTGGAAAAAAATGCTAAGTAAGCTGTTCAGTAGTCCCTGTTCACAGGATTTGCGAAGATGATCTTGAGAATGAAAAACAAATGAATAAATATCCCAGAGTGACTTATTATCTATTAAAACAAGTGTTGGTGATATGGCATTGCTGTGATCATAAAATAGGACATTGTCCAATTTCCTATCAGCATTACGATAGTTTTCATTTGTATTCTCCATGTCAGGAACATACTTAATTGGTACTTTACTGACTAAGTGACCTTCGTTCATCTACAGTGTTCAGTTGCAAACAGCCAATATTTTATTATTCTAATTTTGTAACTTTGGTTTGGAATTTTGTCATGGGAAATGTATTTCACTTACATTCATCTGTAATTGTAGCCAATCCTCCATTTGACAAAGAAACACACAACTACAGAAGTTAATAAAAGAAAGAACTGCATTTACGCAGCACATTTTAAGGTCTCAGGCATAAAAAGTACTTGATGGACAGTTAACCTACTTTTGAAATGTTGTCACTGATGTAGCATAAGAAAACATGTAGTATTTAAAATATTCAGAGGTAAAGAAATATGAAATAATAAAGAAATAATAAACAATAAAAAATATGAAATTATGAATATGAAGAAGTATAAAATCTTCTGCCCCTTGTGAGTGGAGACAGAGAATCAGGAGATGCAGAGTCAGTATGGAGCCTACCAGGCTGGTGTTGCACAACACCACATCCAGATCCGACCAGGGAGGAGGCAATTCTGGATCTGGTGTTGTGCAACAAACCGGATTTGATCAGAGACCTTGAAGTAAAGGAGCCATTAGGATGTAGTGACCATATATGATAAGTTTTAATCTGCAATTTGAGAGGGAGAAGGGAGAATCGGAAGTGTCAGTATTGTAGGAACTATGGAGCTATGAGGGAGGAGCTGGCCAAAGTTCAATGGTTCAATACCGTAGCAGGGATGGCAGTGGAACCACAATGGCAGGTATTTCTGGATATAATGCAAAAGGTGCAGGATCAGTTCATTCCAAAGAAGAAGCAAGATTCTAAGGGGACACAGGGGTGGTCGTGGCTGACGAAGGAAGTTAACGACTGCAGAAAGATAAAAGAGAAGTATAACATAGCAAAGATAAGCGGGAAGCCGGAGGACTGGGAAGCTTTTAAAGAGCAACAGAAGACAACTGAAAATGCAATATGCAAAGAAAAAAATGAGGTACGAGGGAAAACTGGCCAAAAATATAAAGGAGGATAGTAAAAGGGTATTTATATTCAGCAGGAAATGGTGTTGGATAGAGTGTTGGGTCTGAAGGCTGATAAGTCCCCGGGACCTGATGCTCTGCATCCCACGGTACTAAAGGAGGTGGCTCTAGAAATCGTGAACGCATTGGTAATCATTTTCCAATGTTCTCTAGATTCAGGATCAGTTCCTGCGGATTGGTGGGTGGCTAATCTTGTCCCATTTTCAAGAAAGGAGGGAGAGAGAAAACAGGAAATTATAGACCGGTTAGCCTGACGTCAGTGGTGGGAAAGATGCTGGAGCCAATTATAAAAGATGAAATTACGACTCATTTGGACAGCAGCAACAGGATAGGTCAGAGTCAGCATGGATTTACGAAGGGGAAATTGTGCTTGACTTATCTTCTGGAATTTTTTGAGGACGTAACTATGAAAATGGACGAAGAAAAACTCGTGGATGTAGTGTACCTGGACTTTCAGAAAGCCTTTGATAAAGTCCCACATCGGAGATTAGTGAGCAAAATTCGGGCACATGGTTATTGGGGGAAAAATACTGACTTGGGTTGAAAACTGGCTGTCTGACAGGAAGCAAAGAGTAGTGATAAACAGGTCCCTTTCGGAATGGCAGGCGGTGACCAGTTGGGTACCACAGGGTTCGGTGCTGGGACTGCAGCTGTTTACGATATACATTAATGATATAGATGAAGGCATTAAATGCAATATTAGCAAATTTGCCAATGACACAAAGCTGGGTGGCAGTGTGAAATGTGAGGAGGATGTTATGAGAATACAGGGTGACTTGGACAGGCTAGGCGAGTGGACGGATGCATGGCAGATGCTGTTTAATGTGGATAAATGTGTGGTTATCCACTTTGGTGACAAGAACAGGAAGGCAGATTACTCTCTAAATGGAGTCAAGTTAGGTCAAGGGTAAGTACAACGAGATGTAGGTGTTCTTGTACATCAGTCAATGAAAGCAAGCATGCAGGTACAGCAGGCAGTGAAGAAAGCCATTGGCATGCTGGCCTTCAAGAGGAATTGAGTATAGGAGCAAAGAGATCCTTCTGCAGCTGTACAGGGACCTGGCTTAGAAGGATGAGAGGGGGTCTGATTGAGACGTATGAGATTATTAAAGGATTAGACACTGTGGAGGCAGGAAGCATGTTTCTGCTGGTGAGTTAGTCCAGAACCAGAGGACACGGTTTAAAAATAAGGGATGGGGCATTTAGAACAGAGTTGAGGAAAATCTTCTTCACCCAGAGAGTGGTGGATATAGGGAATGCTCTGCCCCAGAAGGCAGTGGAGGGCAAGTCTCTGGATACTTTCAAGAAAGAGATGGATGGAGCTCTTAAAGATAGTGGAATGAAGGGTTATGGGGATAAGGCAAGAACAGGATACTGATTGTGGATGATCAGCCATGATTATAATGAATGGTGGTGTTGGCTCAAAGGGCCAAATGGCCTACTCCTGCACCTGTTGTCTATTGTAAAAGTTAATTGTATAAGAATGATTAAGATGGTCCCTTTATAAATGGTGTTGGCAGCTTGTACAGGTAGGGAAAACAACATTGCTGATCTTGATTCTGCTCCTGTTTGTTACACAGAAGCCTCTTCCAGCAACAATTCTTGAATGTTGATGGGATGTTGAAATGCAGTTAGATTATCGTGATCACTTGTTGAAAATGGATCGCAGCTAGTAGTTCTCTTTCCTCTCAACTCGTGACCAGTCGGCAATGGTCAAACAACACCTAACCCAGAGGTCACAAGCTCCCCTGAGACATGATGTCAGTTGAGTCTCATGAATAACTACCTGCAGATGAGCTATCTGTAGATAAAGCATGGTATTAAATCTCACATATACTGCTCTCAACCATTTTAATCGAAGTGTTTATCACTCGTTGCATCGAAACAGATCACACAAACTGAATTGGCATCTGCACAAATACCAACTTACAAGTTCCATATTGTGGCATTTTGTTTAAAGTTGTATTTATAAAATGATAGGGTGAAGTATTAATCTTCACAAATCATATTAAGATGCTACAGAAATCTATGGAAGTAAGAAATTTGTTTTTTGATTCAATACATGTCTGACAAATGACAATTCAAAGAGATCTTTGTTTCAGCTGGAGTGGGTCGCGGAGTCGTCCTCATTCGGGGCATTTAAGTGACGATTAGACAGGCATATGGATGGTAATATAAGATAGGGGTGGAGTTAGATGGACCTGAGGTTTAGGGTAAAAGTTCGGCAGAACATCATGGGCTGAAGGGCCTGTACTGTTCGATGTTCTATGTACCTTATGCTGTATTCAAATCAGTAAAGTGAGTCAGTGACATTCTGCAACTTCCTTTTCCAGGGGTATGAGTGGAAGAATCAGAGTGCTTTCTTTGAAAATTGGCTTGATGTGTCAATCCAAGCGTCATCTGGAGGAAAAAATACAAGTGTAAGTACTAAATCTATCATTGCTGATACACATGTAAACTGAAGGTTTAACTGGAGGTAAACTTTGTTTAACAAACTAGCACACTCAATAAACTGACAAAAATTATATACCAGATGTTTACTGTATTCTCATGATCTCTGTAATGTCTGTTGAGGGTGCAAGTGAGAAGGCTCTCTACCAGTAAGTTTTAGTTAAAGCAAAGTTGCATCATTACTGAAGTTATTTATGCTGTAAATGAAGGAGAACAGTGATGCGTATATCCCGTGCATTATGTTCCTATTATTGAGTGTGTGTTTTTTGTATGTGTGGACCTATTGATCAACTGGAATTTCTTATTACTCAGTACATTCCTGGTCCCACGGGTGCTGTTTAACAAAAGGTTTGTTGTATTAGTATATTTCTGTATTTAGTCACGGCCACTATGAGTGTTAAGTCGTAACTTGGTCTGTGCAGAATCTGCACAGTGCATTCCTGCAAGATAAATGATGCGCTACATATGTATGATGCTATTGTTTCTCAAAGGCACTAACCTTAGCAGCAGTTTTTGTTACCAATAATGTTTTCGTCATTAGAATACTGGGAAAAATATTCAGAAGTGTGGTACGACTCAAGCGCTCACTTGCAGCAGTGATAACACTGACTGTGAGGTTTGTTTTTGCCCATTTGTTGTGCTGTTTGTCGACAATGTATCTCACAAACTAATGGGCATATTTCATTGAAAGCTGGTACGTACGGGTATGGTCCAAGGAAGAACTGATTAGTTTTTGACAGATCCAGATTTATTTCTCTATTTTTTTAAACGATCAGTTAAAATTGGTTGGATAGGCAAATGATCATCTTTCTGGAATATTGTTGATTGATTTAGAATGTTGTGGATTGTGTCAGCCCTGACAGTAGAATTTGTCATAACTATCAAAATATGAGCAGATGTTACAGAGCAGATTATCAAATTGGCCTGAAGCTTTCTCAGTGAGATGGAAGCTTTTAATAAAAGGATTTATGTTGTCAAACTTGCATTTACAAAGAATCAGTCAAGTGGAGAAATGCCTCAAAGAAAAGCTGTGTAATTATAGACTCATGGCTGTTTTTTGCACAGGAGGAAGCCGTGCGGTCTGTAGTTCCTGCACTGCTCAACAAAGATCTGACTACATTGAACTCACAGTACATTGCTTACCGTTTTGATTGTTTGGCTCATAGCCCTGGAGCCTACGGCAACACAAGTGAATATCTAAATACTGCTTAAATATTCAGACACTTTCTGAATCAGTCACACTCTCAGTCAGTGAGTTCAGGACTCCCACCACACTGGGAAAATAGGTTCTCCTCAACTCCCCTCTTAGCTTTCTACCTGTGCACTTCAATCTATGCCCCCTGTGTATTGACATGTCTACGAATGGAAAAAGCAAGTTCCAGTTATTCTTTCGATGGCATCGGTCAGATGGGCAGGTCAGTGGCAGATTGATATAGCCTGAAGAAGGATTAAGATAAGAGAATACTTAATGTGGCAAAGCCTGTCGTGCCCGATGGAGGTCAGCAACGGCAGTCAGCAGTGAACTCCACTGGCAAGGATGGGCGGGCCTTAGCCCAACGCAGGGGAATATGAACCGTCACGGGGGAAGCCTCGTTCAGAGTGTCTGCAAACTCGTGGCTTAAGAAAGGACTGTAATGTTTGACTTTTTAAACTTTTGTTTTTATTTTTCTACTGTTATACTAAGAAGACTGTAGTGCTGAACTTTTTAACTTATTGATTTATTTTTCTAACACAGAACGTGGAACGGTACAGCACAGTACAGGCCCTTCGGCCCACGATGTTGTACCCAACTTTTACCCTCATCCTAAGGTCTATCTAACCTCCACCCCTACCTTATACTATCATCCATGTGCTTGTCTAATGGCCGATTAAATGCCCCTAATGAAGCTGACTCCACTACCCTCTCCGGCATTGCATTGCATTCCATTCCCCTACGACTCTGACGAAAGAAGGATGGATAAATTTTCTACTTCTGCAACTAAAATTTCGCACCAAGGTACTTTGTACCTGAGGTGGCACCGTCTGAGGTGACATTGTACTCTTGTACCCTGTATTGAATGCATGTGATAATAAAACCTAAATCTAAATCTAATGCATAGCAGGACATTGGGAAGCTCCGAGGAGAAAAGGGATCCTGGGGTACTAGTTCATAAATTCCTGAAGGGGTCAGGTTGTTACAAAGACATATGGGACATCTCCCTTTATCAGTCGTGGCATAGATTGTAAGAGTGGGGAGGTCACTTTGGAGCTGTTTAAAAGTTTGGTTCGGCCACAGCTGGAGTCGTGTGTGACGTTTTGGTCACCACCCATTAGGAAGGATGTGATTGCACTGGAGGGAATGAAAAGGATGTTGCATGTGTTGGAGCATTTTAGCTGTGAAGAAAGGCTGGAAAAATTCAGATTATTTTCTGTGAAGCAGAGAAGGTTTGGGGGGTGAGTGGAGGTCCTGATGGAGGCATATAAGATTATGAGAGGTGTAGATAGGTTGAATAGAAAGCATTGTTCCCCTTAGTTGAAGCATCAGTTACAATAGGGCCTAATTTTAAAGAGAAACACGGGAAATTTAGCGGAGGTTTGAGGAAAATCGTTTTCATTCAGAGTGTGGTAAAGGTTTGGAATGCATTGCCTGGGAGGGAAGTTGAAACAGGAAACCTCACAACCTTTGAAATGTACTTGGATGAGAGCATGAAATGTCGTAATATTTAAGAGAATGGTCTAGTCTGTAAAAATGGGACTAGTATATGTCACAGTGTATTTTTAGAGGTACAGCCTTAGTGGGCCGTAGGACCTCTTCTCTACGATATGATTCCATGAGAACCCCCAGCCCAGGCAGCATCTTGGTTTTTCAGTAATCTTCCGGATCACACTCTTCATAGTGTGATCCCTTGCCTTGTTAGCCCTCCCGAGTTCGTTAGCTCACACTTGTCCTGGTTGAGTTCCAATTGCTGTACCCAGCTGACCAGTCTGTTGATCTCCTGAAGTTTATCCTTCCTGTCTGTCAACCAATTTTGGATCCAGTGTGCCACTTTGCCTTTGATCCCATGGCTGTTATTAACATGACCATTCCGTCGATATCCTCGTCATTAAATTAGTCATTCGCTGGCGACATGGTCATACATCCTGTGTTTAAGTCCAAATGATGAATATACTTGACAAATTTCAAGGGCCCTTGTGGCAAGCCCTGCACAACCCTACTCAAAGCAAACATCCTGTCAAATAGATATCTCTCTACCATCAATCACCCTGTGCTCTCTGCCTCAGCCAGTTTTGGCTCCAGTGTGCCTGTTGCTTGATCAGTCTGCCAAGGGGGACTTTACTAAGTCCACATCAAATGCATAAACTCATCAACACTCCAACATCTCCTCAAAAAAGGATCAAATTTCTGAAACGTGACATCATCTGAACAAATCCATACTGACTATCCCTGATTAGTTCATGGAAGTACATTCTACCCCTAAGAATGCCTCTTTACAGCTTCTCCATTGCTGAGATTATTCTGACTGGCCATTAATTTCCTGGTCTGTTCCTCTCTCCGTTTGTTAATAGTAGGACAAGGTTAATAGTCCGTAGAGTCAGTAATTAAGAAAGCGAATGTAATGTTGTCATTTGTCTCAAGAGGGTTGGAATATAAAAGCAGCTACATGCTTCTGAGGCTTTATCAGGTGCTAATTAGGCCCCATTTAGAAAACTGTGTCCAATTTTGGGCCCCACACCTCAGGAAGAACATACTAGCCCTGGAGCGTGTCCAGCGGAGATTCACACGGATGATCCCTGGAATGGTAGGTTTAACGTATGATGAATGGCTAAGGATCCTGGGATTGTACTCACTGGAGTTTAGAAGGTTGAGGGGAGATCTGATAGAAACTTACAAGATAATGAATGGCTTAGAAGGGGTGGACGCTAGGAAGTTGTTTCCGTTAGGCAGGGAGACTAGAACCCGTGGGCACAGCCTTAAAATTAGAGGGGGTAAATTTAAAACTGAAATGAGACGACATTTCTTCAGCCAGAGAGTGGTGGGCTTGTGGAATTCATTGCCGCAGAGTGCAGTGGAGGCCGGGACGTTGGATGCCCTCAAGGAAGAGATCGACAAATTCTTGATCTCAAAAGGAAGCAAGGGCTGCGGGGAGAGTGCAGGGAAGTGGTGTTGAACTGCCCCTGAGCCATGATTTAAATGGCGGAGTGGACTTGATGGGCCGAATGGCCTTACTTATTTTGAATCTTGCAAAATCATTTGAGGTCTGGTCAGAGCAGACGACAGGAAGACTTTCCTACTTGTGACAGAATTGAGAATAAGATGCAGAGGTTTGAAGTGATTGACAAAAGAAGTAACTGCAGTGTAAGAAATAGCTTTATCACAGTCTGTAGAATGCATTACCTGGAGGAGGCAGTTTCAGTAAAAGATGCAAGAGAGCATTAGTTGATTAATTAAAGAAAAATAATGTGCAGGGTAAGGAAAGGGCACAAATTTGTGATATATATTTGGAGAGCTAGTTCAAACATGATGGATCAAATGGCTTCCTTTTACTGTGATTTGGACTGAAAATTTGTTTAAAGTAAAGTGTAATTGGCTCTGGGACATGGCAGAAAAGGGTGAGGTAAACAGGACAGGAGTGATAGGAGACCTGATAGTTCGAGGGACAGATAGGAGATTTTGTAGCCGCAATCAGGAATCCAAACACAGAACTTGCATAAAAAAACAAAGTAGAGGAATAGATTCAGTTTCCCCCAGCGAAGACTATGACCACACCTTCACCCTCTGTGGGAAAATCTGCCTGATATGAATGAACCAACCACCAAGAGGTCCGCAACCAATGAGCACAACTTTCCTCGCGTGTTCATCCAGTGAGAAGCACCAAGAGGAAGGCAGCCTTTTTCCTACATTTTGTAAGCTTGACGATTTGGGAAGAGAGCCCCCCTTCATCTCTGACATTCTGTTCTATAAAGACCAAATGTATTGGTTCCTGATGTTGCATGAAGCCAGTGAACTTCCACAATTCTACGACACTCTTGCTTCCAAACCTATTTCTTTACTTAGCATCTCCTCAATGTTTCATATTCTCAATCTACCATCTATCTGTATTTATTCAGAATGTTGTTCAGAAAAGTAATTCCTTTCATCCTTTTAACTTCCAAATTATGTTTGTTCCGTATGGAAACTGGTATTCTGCTTCAGTTTATCTATTGCCTTGAAAATTCTGGACTAATCTGTAATTGACAGTGAGTTTCCTGTTACCAGTGCTATTTATAATAGGAATAACTGAACTTAACCACTTCAGTGCATAATTTAATGTTGCCTAGCACATCTCCAAAAATTTTTAAGAGCCTGCTGTTTGTACTTTTATGATGGTTTTCCTGGCTAATTAGTTTCTGCTCATATATTTATGAGTGCCCTAACTGCTTGCTGAGTCTTAGAGTTTGCCTTGATGACAGGAATCCTGAAGGCAATATCCTCTGTTTTGCACCATCTCATCATATTAATGACCTACAGTCTGTATGCAGTTCTATCCATTCATCTGTTGATAATTTCACACAACATTGATCAAGTCCTTCCATTTCATTATGACATTTTTCATTCTTGCAAGGGATGTGGCTATCACTGGTGAAATTATCATTTGTTGTCCTTCACTAATTGCTGTTGAACTGAGTGGATGGCTGGGAGGGTGGTTCAGAGCTACCTACATTGCTGTGGCTCTGCAGCCACATGTAGAGCAGATGGGGTAAGAATGATCGAATACTGCCTGAAAGGACATGAGTGGATCAGATGGATTTTTACCAACAATTGTTGACAGCTTCATGATAGCGTAACTGGAAATAACTTTTAGTTCTGGGTATTTTTTTAATGAAATGTAAATTTGACCAGCTACAGTGTTTGAACATGAACCTACATTCTCCAGAACATCAGCCTGGGTCTCTGGATTTTTAGTTCAATGATGTTGCCACTTGCCCACTGTCTCTCAGCCATTATTACAGTTTATTTCTTTGCTTTTTTTTCTCTTTCCTTGGAGAATTTCCCTTCTGCTGTCTTAGCTGAAAATGTGTATCCTCCTCCTTTATTGTTGCCTTCACAGTTACAATCGCTGCTTGTCAGAGTTACCATTTCCAGGAAGATTCTGGCAAGGTTACTTCTAAATAGTTTTATGCCACCATGGCAGATGAAAACCTTCCATACAATGGGAACGTTGTGAATATGTTGGATGCAGAGCAGAAGCAATTTACAATAATTCCAGGGATGTGATATCCCATTGTGAAAATTGACTGGGGGAGTTGGGACAGTTTTCCTCGACTTTCCTGGCATTTGTTTCTCCCCAAACAATTTGCAGTTTCTTCAAAATAAAAAAATACATAATTAAACTACTTAACTTGCGTTCCTTCGATGGTTAAAAATATCTGAACAAAAATGAACATTTCTCTTACTTCTTGTTCTTCCTTTATAGGTACCGCACCCTCAAACACTTCAATTATGACATCTGCCAAAGCTGTTTCTTTTCAGGGCGCACATCAACGGGACACAAGTTACGTTACCCAATGGTGGAGTACTGCACTCTGGTGAGTAATATATTATTCCACTTGATAGAATTGTTCCAATCTGTGGAAACTTTGGGATTTAACCATTAAAAGTGAAACATAGAATCAAAGAATCCCTACGGCGTGGAAACAGGCCCTTTGGCCCAACAAGTCCACACCGACCCTTGGACATCCCACCCAGACCCATCCCCATATACTAATCCTACACGTGCCTGAACATTATTAGCATGGCCAGTCCACCTAGCCTGCACATCTTTGGACTCTGGGAGGAAACCGGAGCCCCTGGAGGAAACCTATGCAGTCTCGGGGAGAACATGCAAACTCCACACAGATAGTCGCCTGAGGCTGTGAGGCAGCAGTGCTTACCGCTGAGCCATTGTGCTGCCCTATGTTTCTATAACATAACACCTCTATGATGTTATCTTCTGGCATGTATGATAAAGGCCAGCTGGCAGTTGTATTGAGTGTCAGAGGTGGAAGTAGGTGTCATTTCCAAAGCAACTTCTTGTGCCGAGATTAACAGTTGATTCAAGGGCAACAGCCTTCTGTGGAAGGGTCTTCATTTCTGAAGAAGGGTCTAGGCCCAAAACATCAGCCTTCCTGCTCCTCTGATGCTGCTTTGCCTGCTGTGTTCATCCCGCTTCACACCTTGTTATCTCAGCTGCTGTAGTCCTTCAGTTTTCTGTCTTGAGCTTGGTTACATTCCCAGAACCCAAGCTGATTTCTAACACTTCACCAAACTGTCCATTCTGCAAATGTGACTGGCGCTGTCAATTTCAGTTGGCTCTTTGATTATGAGAACAAAGGCAGCACAATCAATTGCTTAAACAAGATATAAAGAGATGAGTGGAATAGGCAGACTTCTTCCACATTGATCAACCGTACCACCCAAAGGACAAGGGCAACAAATGCATGTGACCACTAGGGTTTTCTCTGAATCTTGCAACTTCCTGACCTGAAGCAATATCAGCCTATTCCTTCACGATTGCAGGGTCAAAATCTTGGAACACACTTCCGAACTGCACTGTGTGCCTGTATAGCCGAAAGACTGCATTGATTTAAGAAGGCAGCTCACCATAACTTTCACCAGGTCAATTAGCATTAGGCATTAAATGCAATACCACCAGCACTGCCCACATCCCATGAAGTCAGAAAAATGATGGAGTTTAATTTGTTTACTTGTGTTGCAATGTGTAAAATCAATGAAAAAGTGCTAAATTATGCAGCTGATCAAGAGATCTGGGCATTTAAATACAATCTTCCCTCAAAGTTGAAGCAGTTTTCTAAAATGATTAAAGGCTAACAGCATAAATCAGGCTTCAATACCAGAAATACAATATTGTGCAGAAGCTCTTTGAGATCAAGTTGTGGTTTGAGGAGGGATGTGTCATCACGCCACCCTTTTCCCACCCTATATTTCCAAGTTGAGATGGTGAGTGGCTTAGACAGGGTGTTGTAGGTGATGCTGTTCCCATATATCTGTTACCCTTGTCCTAGTAGAGGAAATTTGTCAGAGGTTTGGAAAGTCCTATCTCAGGATCTTTTGCAGATTTCTCAGTGCATCTCATAGATGGTACACACTGCTGCTATTGAGCACTGGAGGGAGTAGGCTGCTTTTTCCTGGATGGTGTCGAACTTCTTGAGTGCTTTTGCAGCTGCACCCATCTAGGCAAGTGGGGATTATTCCAGCATTCTTCTGACTTGTTCCATGTAGCTGGTAGACAGGCTTGGGGAATCAGGAGGTGAGTCACTTGATGCAGTAATCCTAGCTTTGGGCCTGCTCTAGTAGTCACTGCATTTAAATAAGAAGTCCAGATGAATTTCTGTTCAGTGGAAAAACCCAGGATTTTGATCGTGGACAATTCAGTGATGGTTACACCATTGAATGTCAAGGGACAATTTATAGATTTTCTCCTACTGGAAATGGTCATTACCTGGTATTTGTGTAGTATAAATGCGACTTGCCACTTAGCAGCCCAAGCCGAGATATCATTCTGGCCTTGTTGCATGGACAGGTTCGGTATCTGAGGAGTGGTGAATGATGCTGAATATTCTGCTATCACTGGTGAACATCCCCACTTCTGACCTTGTGATGGAGGGAAGGTCATTGATAAAGCAGCTGAAGATGGTTAGGCCCTCTACCCTCAGGACCTCCTGCAGCTGACCTCCAACAACCAAAATGCCTCCGATTAGGAGATGCGATGACCTAATCGTATTATTACTAGACTATTAATCCAAACACTCGGGTAATGTTCTGAGGACCTGGTTAAAATTCCACCATGGCACATAATGGAATTTGAATTGAATGAAAATCTGGAATTAAGAGTCTAATGATGATCGTAAATCCATTATCAATTGTCGGAAAAACCCACCTGGTTCACTTATGCTCTTTAGGGAAGGAAATTGCGTGGCCTGGTGTGGCCTACATGCGTCCAGATATCAGTTAGGTAATTTGTGATGGGTAGTAAAAGCTGGCCTAACCAGCAATGCCCTCTTTTCAATGAAAGAATGAAAAAATATCGTCCTCTGTGCAGATATTATTCGAACCAGTGGTGAGTTTCTGCTGGATTCCCATCAGCTCCAGTTTTGCTAGCGTTCCTTGATGCCACACTCGGTCAAATGTAGCCACCCTTCGCTCACCTCCAGAATTCAACTCTTTTGACCGTGTTTGAACAAAAGCTGTAATGAAGTCAGGAACTGATGACATGGCAGAATTGAGGATCTTGTTTAGGGACCTGAGGGATGTGGCATATCGAGATTTCCAGAAAGAATTTGACAAGTTGCTGCATAAAAAAGTGAACCAGAAGGTTAGATCCAAGGGGATTAAGTGTAGAATATTGGTTTGAATAAAGGTCTGGCTAACTGCCAGAAAGCTGAGGGTCAGGATAATGAGTCTTTGTCTGGATGGTGAATTGTTACTGGTGGGGTGCTGCAGGGTTCAGTTCTCTGACCTCAACTATTCATAACCTGTATAAATGATCTGCAAGCAGAGACAAAATGTAACATAGCAGAATGCATGGATGATTCTGAAATTGGTGGGAAAACAGACTGTGATGTGAAATAAAACATACACAGCTGAATATTGATCAGCTCGGAGAATGGCCAGAATCTGGAATCTGGCAGGTGGTTAATGTGGATAAGCGCGAGGCTTGCCGATTTTGTCCAGGAAAAAAAGGGCGAATTATTATTTAAATGGAAGGAAGATTCAAAGTGTGTCAATGCAGAGTTTTCTGGGTGTCTTTGTGAATTAATAGCCGAAAGTGGGTATGCAGGTACAGCATAGCATAAGAAAGGCAGATGGAACTCTGGCATTTATCACAAAAGGACTGGATCATTAAAGTAACAAAGTCTTTTTCTGAACACATTGGGTGTTGGTGAGACCAGAGTGTCGTGTCCAGTTTTGATCCCCTTACTGAGGATGGATATGTTTGCACTGGAGGCAGTTCAGAGAGGTTTAACTGATTGATTCCAGGGATGAAAGGGCTGTCATACAAGAAGTGGCTGAGTAGCTTGGGCTTGTACTTGCTGGTGTTTGAAAGAGTGAGGGGGTGGTTCTGATTGAGGTGTATAAAATAGTAAAGGGGATTGAAAAGATGGGCATTGAACACATGTTCTGCATTGTGGGACAGTCTCAAACAACAAGCTGCAACTATCGAGTGAGGGATGGAATGTTCAAAATGAGGATGAGGAGAGGATTGTGAATCTGTGGAATTCATTGCCCCTGAATGCAATGGAGGCAGCACCAATCGACCGATTCAAGAAAGAAATAAATATGTTTCTGATGAAAAATAGGGATAAAGGACCATGGGGAGCAGGCAGGAGAGTGGAGTTGAGTTCAGGAAAAGATCAGCAACCACGGCTAACAAGATAAGTCAGGGACAGGATGAAAGCAAATGAAAAAGCATAAAATATGGCGTAGGTCAGTGGGAAGCCAGAGGATTGGGAAGCCTTTCAAAAACTAGCAGAGGACAACTAAAAAAGCAATAAGGGAGAAGATGATGAAATATGAGGGCAAGCTAGCCGGTAATATTAAAAAAAATTGCAGGAGTTTTTTTAAGCTATAAAAGGTAAGAGAGAGGCAAGAGTACAAATAAAGAGAACAAAGTAAATTACAGCACAGGAACAGGCCCTTCGGCCCTCGAACCCTGCGCTGATCAAGATCCTCTGTCTGACCTGTCATCTGTTTTCTAACGGTCTGTGCCCGTTTGCTCCCTGCCCATCCATGTAACTGTCCAAGTATATCTTAAATGACACTAACGTGTCTGCGTCTGCCACTTCCGCTGGCAACATGTTCCAGGCACCCACCACCCTCTGTGTAGTGAACTTTCCATGCATATCTCTCTTAAACTTTCCTCCTCTTACTTAGAACTCATGACCCCTCATAATTGAGTCCCCCACTCTGGGGAAAAGCTTCTTGCTATCCACCCTGTCTATCCCCTCATGATTTTGTAGCCCTCAATCAGGTGCCCCCCCAATGTCCGTCTTTCTAATGAAAATAATCCTAATCTAGTCAACCTCTCTTCATAGCTAGCACCCTCCATACCAGGCAACATCCTAGTGAACTTCCTCTGCACCCTGTCCAAAGCATCCACGTCCTTTGGGTAATTTCCACAGTCCTCTAAATGTGGCCGAACCAAAGTCTTATACAACTGTAACATGACCTGCCAACTCTTGTACTCAATACCCCGTCCGATGAAGGAAAGCATGCTGTATGCCTTCTTGACCACCCTATTGACCTGCGTTGCCACCTTCAGGGAACAAATGACCTGAACACCCAGATCTCTCTGTTCATCAATTTTTCCTAGGACTTTTCCATTTCCTGTATAGTTCACCCTTGAATTAGATCTTCCAAAATGCATCACCTCGCATTGGCCCGGATTGAACTCCATCTGCCTTTTATCTGCCACACTCTCAAGTCTATCTATGTTCTGCTGTAATCTCTGACAGTCCCCTTCACTATCTGCTACACCACCAATCTTTGTGTCATCTGCAAACTTGCTGATCAGACCACCTACACCTTCCTCCAAATCATTTACCTATATCACAAACAACAGTGGTCCCAGCACAGAACACAACTAGTCACAGGTCTCCAATTTGAGAAACTCCTTTCTACTACCACTCTCTGTCTCCTGTTGCCTAGCCAGTTTACTTATCCATCTAGCTAGCACACCCTGGACCCCATGCGACTTCACTTTCTCCATCAGCCTGCCATGGGGAACGTTATCAAACGCCTTACTGAAGTCCATGTATGTGACATCTGCAGCCTTTCCCTTATCAATCAACTTTGTCACGTCGTCAAAGAATTCTATTAAGTTGGTAAGACATGACCTTCACTGATAAACCCAATTTCTTCCAAATGGGCATAGATCCTATCCCTCAGTATCTTCTCCAGTAGCTTCCCGACCACTGATGTCAGGTTCACCGGTCGATAATTGCCTGGATTATCCTTGCTACCCTAAACAAGGCGACAACATTAGAATAACGAAATGTGAGGCTGGATGAACACAGCAGGCCCAGACAACATTAGGAAGTCTCCAGTCCTTCGGGACCTCACCCGTGTCTAAGGATGCTGCAAAGATATCTGTTAAGGCCCCGTCTATTTCCTCTCTCGCTTCTCTCATTAACCTGGGATAGATCCCATCCGGACCAGGGGATTTGTCCGCCTTAATGCCTTTTAGGATACCCAACACTTCCTCCTTCCTTATGTCAACTTGAGCCAGAGTAAGCAAACATCTATCCCCAACCTCAACATCTGTCATGTCCCTCCCCTTGATGAATACTGATGCAAAGTACTCGTTAAGAATGTCACCCATTTTCTCTGACTCAGTGCATAACTTTGCTTCTTTGTCCTTCAGTGGGCCAATGCTTTCTCCAGTTACCCTCTTGTTCTTTATGTATGAATAAAAGGCTTTGGAATTTTCCTTAACCATGTTTGCCAGCAATATCTCATGTCCTCTCTTAGCCCTCTTCATCCCTCGTTTCAGATGCGCTCGACATTCCCCGTGTCCTTCCGAAGCTTCGTCTGTCTTCAGTCGCCGAGACCTCATGTATGCTTCCTTTTTCTTCTTGGCTCGTCTCACAATTTCACCTGCCATCCATGGTTCCCTAATCTTGCCTTTTCTATTCCTCGTTTTCACAGGAACATGTCTCTCCTGCACGCTAATCAACCTCTCTTTAAAAGCCTCCCACATATCAAATGCGGATTTACCTTCAAACTGTTCTTCCCAATCTACATTGCCCAGATCCTGCCGAATCTTGGTATAGTTGGCCTTCCCCCAGTTTAGAACTCTTCCTTTAGGACCACTCCCATCCTTGTCCATGAGTATTGTAAAACTAAGGGAATTGTGGTCACTATTTCCAAAGTCGCCCCCTGCTGTAATTTCAACCACCTGGCCGGGTTCATTCCCCAACATCAGGTCCAGTATGGCACCTTCCCGAGTTGGACTACATACATACTGCTCTACAGAACCCTCCTGGACACACCTTACAAATTTTGCTCCATCTTGACCCCTAACATTGAGTAAATCGCAGTCAATGTTGGGAAAATTAAAATCTCCCATCACCACCACCCTGTTTCTCCTACGCCTTTCCATTATCTGTTTACATATTTGTATCTCGATCTCACGCTTGCTGTTGAGAGGCCTGTAGTACAGCCCCAACATTGTTACTGCATCTTTCCTATTTCTGAGTTCTACCCGTATTGCCTCATTGCATGAGCCCTCCATGTGGCCCTCCTTCAGTACAGCTGTGATATCGTCTTCGACCAGTATTGCAACTGACATTAAAAAGTTGACAGTAGATGGCTGGAAAAGCAGGCTGAAGAATCAGTGTGAGGAATGAAGAGGAACTGAACAGGCACTTTGTATCAGTCTTTGGTGGAAAACACCCATCGCATACTAGAACTTTGAGAGTTAGGGGCAGTGGTGAATGTAATAGCCATAACTAAGGAAAAGGTGCTGGGGAAGCTGAAAAGTCTGAAGGTGGACCAATCACCCCTGGACCAGATGGACTGTACTGTAGAGTTCTGAAGGAGATAGCTGAGGAAATTGTTGAGGCATTGATGGTGATCTTTCAGGAATTACTGGAGATAGGGAGGATCTCAGGGGTTTGGAAAATGGCTAAAGCAACACCCCTGTTTAAGAAAAGAGAGAGACAGAAGAAGGGAAATTATAGGCCAGTTAGCCTGACCTCAATCATTGGTAAGATTTTAGAGTCCGTTATTAAGGATGAGATTGCAGAGACCTTGGAAGTACATGACAAAATCGGGCTGATTCAGCATAGCTTCATCGAGGGGAAGTTATACCTGATAAATCTGTGAGAATTCTTTGAGTAGGAAGTGGTCAATTTAGACAAAAGGGAGCCAGTGAATGTGATTTGTTTGGATTTCCAGAACGCCGTTGAGAAGGTACCAAATAAGACGAGACCCCATAGTGTTTGGGCAAGGTACTGCCATAGATAGAGCATTGGCTGACTGGCAGAAGGCAGAGAGTGTAGCTAAAGGGGATGGCAGCTGGTGACGAGTGGAGTCCCACAGGGATCAGTGTTGGTACCACAACAGTTCATGTAATACATTGATGATATGGACGAAGCAACTGAGACATTGTTGCTAAGTTTACAGTTGACAGGGTGACAGATGGAGGGAGAGATAGTAGTGAGGAAGTTGCAGAAGGACTTGCAAAGGCTCGGAGAGTGGGCAAAGAAGTGGCAGACAGACTACTGTGTGGGACACTGTGAGGTTATGTGCTTTGGTAGGAAAAATGGAGGCATAGATTATTTTCTAAATGAGAACGGGCATTTGAAGTCTGAAGCACAACTGTCCCTCATTGCCTTTGAGAAGGTAGTAGTGAGTTTTCTTCTTGAACTGCTACAAGTACATTTGCTATCAGTAGATACGATGCCACGAGGGAGGGAATTTTGGATTTTGACCCAGCATGTTATCAGCTGAGCCTGGACATTGTCCAGGTCACTCTGTACGAAACAACCCTTTTTACCCCTGGAATTAACATTATGAACGTTCTGAGAACCGCTGTTGTAAGCATATCCGGGTTTAATAGACCGAAACTACGCTGTGCTCCATATGAGTGGCGTCACCAATGTCTTGTGTGGAAAGATTTTCACTCCTTCCCTCCTTGAAATAAAGATTTGCACCTCACTTGTGTTCTAAAATACATGCTGTGCATAGAAACTAAATTTTTGTACTTCGTATACATGCCTTTTGAAAATCCAAATTAACTACATCTACTAATTTCGCTATAATTACCCGGTTTGTCGAAGAATTAGAATTCCTTGAAGTAGGAACTCAGCTGGATTCACCATATTTTTAAATGTATCCTTTTCACATAACTTGTCAACTCTGCCTGAATATGATCTAAATGGTTTGCTATTGCCTTCTCAATAATGAATTCTTGCAATTTCCCAATGACAACTTTTTGACTCAGCGACTTTAAAATTTTTACTTTTTAATCCCAGCAGAATGCAGGGATCTTTCCAGAATCTAGAAAAGATTACAGCCAATACATCCATTTGGGCAGCTGGGGCCCGGGTTCGAGTCCAGCCTCGGGTAACTGTCTGTGCGGGGTTTGCACGTTCTCCCTGTGTCTACGTGGGTTTCCTCCGTGTGCTCCAATTTCCTTCCACAGTCCAAAGATGTGCAGGCTAGGTGGATCAGCCATGCTAAATTGCCCATGGTGTTCAGGGGTGTGTGGGTTCTAGGGGTTGGGTGGGATGCTGCAAGTGGCGAAGGACCTGTTTCCACACTGTAGGGAACTTAATCTAATCTAATCTCTGCAGTCAACTCTTATATTGCTTCATGTTATCATCTAATTTAGTCTGAAGGGATGCCTGAGAACTGATGAGGAACAGGTATCATGTCAGGATTAATTGAGGATGAATTGAGTGTGAGTTGGTTGTATCAATATGAGAGCTAGTAATTAGGGGTTGAAGTTTATGGAGTATTATTAAAAGAAATAAAGCTCTGATGGTACGATGTGGGGTTGGACTCTTTGCATACCTGGGATCCAAGTCTCAGATTCAGGGAACCTGTTAACTTAGTCTTCTCAGTTTTCCTCAATGTTTCCTTGAGGATTTCCTTCTCCCTTTCGCTCCCTACTTTTCGCCCATTGATATTTTTTGTATGTTTTCTACTGTGAAATCAGATGGAAAATATTGGTTCAAAGCTTGTAGCCATTACCCTCATTTCCCATCATGAATTCCCCAGTCTCACCCTCTCATGAGCCATTATTCACTGTCTTTACTCTTTTCCTTTTGATACACTTGTGAAAGCTTTTACTGGATTTATATTAATGTCTCCCTCATTATTACTTTGGTCATCTTTTGTTCACATCTGAAATATTTCCAATTCCACAATTTTCCAATCTTTCTTTCAATTTATACTATCTTTAACTTTCTTAGATAGCAACAGATGGCACCATGGTGCATTCTAGCTGTACATCCTTTCATTCTAAATTGACAATATTTTTGTTCAGAGTTATGAAATATCCCCTGAAACATCTGCCATTGCTTCTCTATGGTCTTACCTTTTAAACTATTTTCCCAGTTCAACTCTGCCTTTATACTCCTGAATTATCTTAGATGAAAGTTTAAGATATTAAACAGTTTCAGACCAAATTCTCATCCTCGTCCTTGATGTAAAATTCTACCACATCCTGATCATTCATCATCCTGGATCTGTGTATCATTTGAAATTATTTAATTGGATAGTTTAAGGATTTGACCACAAGATGGAGAATTCTGCTCTGGTGATGTTGTAGCCAGAAGATAGAAAGATGATAGAAATGTTTGGAGAGATATGGGCCAAGCACAGGCAGGTGGAACTAGTTCAGTTTGGGATTGTGATCAGCATGGACTGGCTGGACCAAAGGATCTGTTTTCATGCTGTGTGACTCAGTGAAACTCGAGCTTAATTGTCTGAAACTCACATTCAGACATATCTGACCTTTATCATAATCTTACAGAAAGATAGCAACTTTATCCCTCAGAATTGCAGACTCTTGAATTTTACATCCTCAAAGACATTTAGCAGGGATAGCATGGAGTATAGAGTGAGTTGAGTAGATTGGTTCATTATTAATTCTGAACTAAATTTGATTTATTTTACATTTTTAAGACAACATCAAGTGAAGATGTGCGTGATTTCACCAAGGTGCTGAAAAATAAGTTCAGATGAAAAAAATACCTTGCCAAACATCCTCACTTGGATTATTTACCAGTACAAACAGTTCGAGAAGGCGAGAACCTTGAGACGTAAGTTTATTGATGTGAGATTTACTAATGTATCAATGCCCATTTGGGAGTTGACAAATATTGCAGCATTATTCATTCTGCAGCTTTGCAGGAGTGAGGTTGTCCATTTGCGCATATGTCAGAAGTACACAATACAAAAACAAGGGGGGCTTAACTGATATCATTGGTCCTCTCGCCTTCAAAACAGTGTAGTTACTCAGAGAGTACATCTGCTGAGGACTTGTTGATACTGTCATTAACGTGCAACCTTCCTTGATATCTTTCTCTGTCCTCCAGTTCTGTCTTTAAAAACTACAATCAATTACCCTCTCCTCAAAAGAAAAGAACCTTTGGCTGAACATAGAACAAAGAACAGTACAGGCCCTTCGGCCCACGATCTTGTACTGACCTATTGTCCCACTCAGATCAAACTACCCTGCACACCCTTCATTTTAGTATCCTTCATGTGCCTATCCAAGAGTCACTTAAAAGTCTCTAAATGTATCTGACACCACTACCACTGCCAGCAGCGCATTCCACACACCCGCCACTCTCTGTGTAAAGAACTTAGCTCTGACATCTCCCCTATTCCTTCGTCCAGTCACCTTAAAATTTCACCCCCTCATAACAGTCATTTCTGCCCTGGGAAAAAAAATCTGACTATCCACTCTAGCTATGCCTCGCATCATCTTGTAGATCTCTATCAAGTCACTTCTCATTCATCTTGGCTCCAATGGAAAATGTCCTAGCCCCCTCAATCTTTGCTCATAAGACCTGCTGTCCATTCCATGCAGGATCCTGCTAAATCTCCTCTACACCCTCTCAAGGTTCCGCATCCTTCCTGTAATGAGGCGACCAGAACTGAACACACTATTCCAAGCGCTGCTCCATCCCCACGAACTGCTGCTCGATTCCAAATCCCTTTCCTCTTGATGCTTTAAACTCATTGCTGTCTCTTGTGTAATTTCATATTTGAATTCACCTGATCAACTTTATAGCCTTGTCACTGTACAATTACAGCTCCTCTCAAAGTTATAAATGTGACATCCTTTATGATGATGACAAAGGCAAGCTGCCCGGTCTTCTCCTTTCCCTGCAGGTTTTAGTCACCTTATCATCCTTCCATACTTGTCCAGCTACATGGGCCTGTAATTGACAGGCTTCGCACAATTTTCTCATCATATCCAGAGATGAGCAACCAATTGCTTCTGTTCCCATTCCTGCCCCTTCATCTGCCTGGACCTCTCCTATTTCTCTTGAAGCTGGTTCCCTTCAGTGACAGCATTTATAAATAGATCTGTTTCCATGTGTACAATGATGATTACCAGCTCTACCTCAGGTGAGACTGCCAATTGACATCTGCTATTGGGTGAGTTGACATTTCTTCTAAGTAATTGATTAGAAGATGAAACTATTGGCTGCAATTCATTGCTGTTCCTCATGATAAGTTTGATGTCAGATGGGCATTTAATCAGGCAGAAGGACAACCAGTTGGGATCCACTGCTGTTCCCACTTCTGCCCTGAATAAGCATGTGATTGAGTTAGGGTTAGAGAAAGCTTATGAATAGTTGTTTTCTTTTCTGCCCTACCACCAAACTGAAGCTCTTAACTGTGTAATTAATTCCCATGTAAAGGCTCAGCCCATTGCTGCCAGTGTTCAACAAAAGGAGAAGGGATTCCATGTTCAAAGACACTCAGTGCCTGATTGAGGCTGCTGGTACAGGAAGGAGGGGCCTGCTTTGAGATTATTTCTGCTCTTGTTGTCGGCTCCCTTACTGTAACTGGGCACTTAAATGAGGCAGCCCTTTGGAAAAGGTGCTGTTTGTCCATATTTGATACTGTCCACGATACTCACAAACCTCACTCCCTCACACCCAATTCCATCCCTTTCCCTGGTCATTGTCTGATGCTGAATCTGATTGCTCATTTTCGTTACCCTTTCATGGGACATGGCCATCGCTAGCAAGGCCAGCGTTTATTGACCTAACTGTCCTTGAACTGAATGGCTTGCCAGGCCATTTTAGAAGGCCATTAAAAATATGGCGCATTGCTCTAGGTCTGGAGTCACTTATAGGCCAGCCCATGTAAACATGACAGATTTTATTCCCGAAAGCACATTATTGAATCATTGAATTGATGGTAATTCTCAGGATTATCATTACTGAGACGAGCTTACATTCCAGGGTATTAGTTAAATTTAAATTCCACCTGCTGCCATGGTGATATTTGAACAGAGTACCTTAAGCATTAGCCAGAACCTGTCGGTTGAGGATCCAGTAATCTTGCCGCCATCTTCACTGCTTTCTCCTGTCTCTATTGGTTGGTAACCACATGGTCACATATGTCCTCAAGATGGGCCTTCAGCTGTAAATCCAAACAATCATAAGTCCACTTATTTCCATCTACATCACACTGCTTGTCTCTGTCCTGTGTCAGCATTTATGCTCCTGAAGCTCTTTTCCAGATAGTGTTGATGTTCTGTCTCATTTAATGTCTCGGTTTCCTGGTGCGATTGGCATCACTTCCGGTTCTGTTTCACAGTGCTTTGTATATCAGGTCCAGCTCATGGTGTTTGTTGATGGAGCTCAGGTTGGAATGGCAGGCCTCCAGGAATTCCCTGACATGTCTCTGCTTGGCTTATGCCATGATGGATGTGTTGTCCAAGTTGAATTTGTGTCCTGAGATACCAGCCCATGTCGTCCCCTCCTCCCGAAACTGTTTTTCCTCTTACCTATCCCCTTCTCCCACCTCAAGCCGCACCTCCATTTCCCACCTACCAACCTCATCCCCCCACCTTGACCTGTCCGTCCTCCCCGGACTGACCTATCCCCTCTCCACCTCCCCACCTATACTCTCTTCTCTACCTATCTTCTCCTCTGTCCATCTTCAGTCCGCCTCCCGCTCTCTCCCTATTTATTTCAGATGTAATTGTCGGGAAATTGTCTGTGCGGGTTTGCACCATCTCCCCGTGTCTGCGTGCATTTCCTCCGGGTGTTCCGGTAAAGGCTGATAAGGGAGGGGAGGGGAATATGTGTCTGGTGGTGGCATCCTGCTGGTGGTGGTGGAAATGGTGCCTGATGTTCGTATGGATGTGGGCATGTGGGCTGATAGGTAAGGTCAAGTGGAAACTTATTGCTGTCTTGGGAGGGAAGAGAAAAGGTGAGGGCAAAAGTGCTGGGTTGGACACAGTCGAGGGCCCTGTCCACCATGGAGCTGGGGAATCCTCAGTTGAGGAAGAAGGTGGGCATTTTGGCGGCTCCCTTGTTGATGTTGGCCTCATGAGAACATATTCGATGGAGATGGAGGAAGTGAGAGAAGAGGCTGGAGTCTTTACAGAAAGGTGGGTGTGAGGATATATAGACCAGGTAGCTGTGAGAGTCAGAGAGTTTGGAATGGATATTAGTGCAAAGCCTACCCCCAGGAATGGAAGCAGAAATGTTGAGAAAGGGAAGGGTGGAGTCACAGATAGAGCAGGTGAAAGTGAGGGCAGGGTGGAAATTGGAGGCGAAATTGATGAAGTTTTCCAATTTCAGACGAGAGAGAGAAGCAGCCGGATGATATCATTGATGTATCGGAGAAAGCGTTGTGGGTGGGAATGTTCCATGTACCCCACGAAGAGACAGGTATAACTCGGGCCCATGCAGGTGCCCGGAGCTGCTGCTGTTAGCCGAAGAAAATGAGAGGAGTTAAAAATGAAATTGTTGAGGGTGAGGATGAGGTCGACCAAGTGGAGGAGGGTGGTGGTGGGAGGGGAATGTTCAGGTCGTTGCTCCAGGTAGAACAGGACAGCCCGAAGAACCTCCCGGTGGGGAATGGATGTGTAAAGGAATTACACATTCATGGTAGAGAGGACGCAGCTGGAACCGGCAAACTGAAGTTTTTAAACCTGCGTAAGATGTCAGAGTAATTATGGATGTACGTGGGCAGGGCTTGGACCAGGGTACAGAAGATTGAATCAAGGTTGGAAGAGATGAGTTCTGTGGGGCAGGAACAGGCTGAAACAATGGGTCTGCCAGGACAGTCTCATTTGTGGATTTTTAGGGGCACGTAGGAGCAACCTGTGGGGAGCTGTGGCCTTTCAGCTTGGAAGCAGAGGGGGAAGATCACCGGATAGAACAAGATCAGTTACTGTAGTAGATACAATGGCCCAGTGCGGTCATGGTCCAGGAGAAGTCGGAGGAGGTATCTGAGAGCTGGCGCTCAGCCTCTGCAAGGTAGACTTCAGCTCACCAGACCACAGCAGCACCACCTTATCGGCAGGCTTAATAGCAAAGTCAGGGTGAGATATGAGTGCATGGAGGGCAGTCAGTTGGGCAGGACGTAGGTTGGGTTTGGTGCAGGTAACAGAGAAATTGAGGTGATATCACGTCGACAGTTCTCAATGAACAGATTGAGTGCACCTGCATCCCCACCTTAACAATTCTGCACTGAGGGGTGCCATTAACTGTATATTTTTCCGTAATACTTGATTTCCCAAAGTGGAGCATCTCACGTTTCATGGATTAAAATCCACTTGCCATTTCTGCAGCTGATCTGTATCCTTTTGTGACCTCGACACTCATCACGATTCTACCAATCATTCTATTGTCTGTAAACTTGCTAACCCATCCATCTATATTTTCACCTCAGTCATTTTGTATAGACCACAAACAGCAGAGGTCCCAGCACAGATCCCTGCGGAAAACCAATAGTCCTGGATCAACAGCCTGAAAAGCACCTTTCCACCACATGCCTCTGTCTTCTCTGGGCAAGCCAGTTGTGAATCCAAGCATCCAAGCCACCATGGACTCGGTGCATCTTAATTTTCTGGATGATCCTACCATGAGGCACCTTGTTGAAAGTATTGCTAAAATCCATGGAAACAATATCCGCTGCTCTACCTTCATTGATCACGTTCGTCACCTCCTCAAAAAATTCAGTCAAGTTAGTAAGACATGACCAGCACTGCACAAAGCCATGCTGACTGTCCCTAATTGGGCCATGCTGTTCCAAATACAGGTAAATATAACCCCTCAGAATTCTCTCCAATAGCTTCCCAATGGACGGTGAGAAACTCGCTAGTCTATAGTTTCCTGGATTGACCCTATTTCCCTTCTTGAACAGAAGAAGAACATTTAGCAACTTGCGAGTCCTCCAGTACCCCTCCAGTGACTACCAAGGATACAAAGATATTGCTGAATGCCCTGACAATCTCCTCTCTCACCTAGCTCAAAAACCTTGAGTAGATACCATTGGGTCCTGAGGACTTATCCACCTTAATGCTCTTTCTTGATCTCAAAATGCTGTTGTCATATAAGCATGCTCCACACAAATCCCACTATCCTCCACACCCTTCGCCTGAGTGAATAGTGATGCACAGAACTCATTTTGGATCTTGCCCACATCCTCTGCTTCCAAACACAAGTTCCCTCCTTTATCCTGAATGGTCCTACCTTCTCCCTATTTATCCTCTTGTTTTAGATGTATGTGCAGAATGCCTTGGGATTTCCTTCAACCCTCCTTGCCAAGGTCATTTCATCGCCCTTTCTTTTTCTGCTTTCTTTATGTCGGCCCTGTTCAATTTTAGTTTCCTAAACCTGACATATTTCTGTTTTTTTCCCTTTTGACTAACTTCACAACCTCCCCAATTACCCAAGGGTCTTTTACCTTGCCATCCTTGTCCTTCCTCCTTCCTGATCCTAAACTCATAAGCAGGCCTTTAAACAATTCCCATATGGCAAATGTGACAGCTCCTCCCAATTAACACTCCCCAGCTCCTACCTAAAACTGATGTAATTTATTGTCCCCCAAGGTCCTGACTTATCCTTCTTCGTAGCAATCTTAAAATTTAAGGAGTTGCGATCACTATTTCCAACATGCTTTCCCACCCTTCTCACCAGTTACCTGACCAGGACAAAGTCCAGTATGGCCCATCTTCTATCCGTATACTGTGTCAAGAAACTCTCTTGGATAGACTTAACAAATTCAGCCTCATTTAAACTCTTGTTGTAAGGGAGTCCCAGTCAATACCGTGGAGGTTAAATTCACTGACTGTGACAACTCTGACTTACTGCATCGTTTCAAAAGCTGCCTACATATTTGTTCCTCAGTGTGTCAGTGGCAAGAGGGGAGCAGGCTATTAGTTTAATCTGATCAGAGTGATTGTGTCTATCTTATTTTTAAACGCTACCTCTATTGACTGAGTGGGCAAGCCCTCCAGAATGTCCTTTCGAGGTGCAGATGTAACATTTCCCACAGGTGAGGTGTGCACCTCCTTCTTTTACCTTGCCCTCTATCTTGTCTAAAACAATGAAACCCTGGAACATTGAGCAGCCATTCCTGTCTCAGTTTCAACCAAGCCCCTGGAATGGCTTCAACGTCAGAGTCCCATATACTGATCCAGGCTCTAAGCTCATCTGCCTTACCTATAATACTCCTTGCACTGAAATAAACATATTTCAGCTTGTTCATGCCATCATGTTCATGTACCTGTCTCTGACTGCCATTCTTTTCTGATTTATTGGTCCTAACATGTACCTGCCATCAATTCATCTACTTGCTGACCTGCTGCTCTGGTTCCCAGCTGCCTGCCAGTGTTTAAATCCTCCCAAGTAGCACTAGCAAACTTTCCTGTGAGGGTATTTGTTCCCGTTCAGTTTAGGTGCAACCCTTCCCTCTTACACAGGTCACCCCTTGCCCAAGAAGCGGTCGCAATTATCCATGAACCTGAAAGCCTGCCCCCAGTACCAGCTCCTTAACCATGCATTCATCTCACCTATCTTTCTCTGACTTACCTCACTAACATGTGGCACTCGTGGCAACCCATAAATTATTACCCTCTAGGTCCTGCCTTTCAGCCTCTTTGCTAACTCCTTGTACACAGTCCACAGGATCTCATCCCTCTTTGTACCTACGTCATTGGTACCAATGTGCAGAATAGCATCTGGCTGCTCACCCTCCCCGTTAAGAATTTGTTGCAACCACTCAGAGATGTCCTTGACCTTGGGACCAGGGAAGCAACACACAGCCCTGGTGTCTCAAATGTGGCTACAGAAACTATGCCCCCAACGAATGAGTCTCCAACCATGATCACTCACTTGGATTTGCCTGACCCTGTTCCACAGCAGGGCGGTTTTTACCACGGACCTGGCTACTGCTGATTATATAACTGACCCAGTTAGGGTAAGGACATGGAATTTTGTGATATGGTCATATTCTCTCTGGTTGGAGCTGATTGCTGCTTAGCACTTGTATGGTGCAAATGTTACTTATCCTTTATCAGGCCAAGCCTGATCGTTGTCCAAGTCTCACTGTATTTTCTCATCGTTGACTTCACTGTTGGAAAAGTCATGAATTCTGCTGGACAGCTGGACAATATTCAATGAACATTCATGTCTCCACTTTGGTTCAAGTGAAGACATGACTTCAACCAGTGCAGGTATCCAGTGAATGCCACTGACTCAATTTTCTATTCCTCTGCTTAGCACCACATTCAATCAGAAGTTGCCAGGGTGGAAATGACAGATTGCACTCTGCTCCCTTTTCAAGCTCAGGATCTCTGATCATATTTATGGTAAACCCTGAATGAGGTTACGAGAAGTGTGGGCATGATGAAAAGTAAACTGAGCCTTAGTGTGCAACTGTTTGACAGCACTGTCATCCAGATGTTGCATTACTTTGCTGATGATTGAGAATACATTGAGGTCATAATTGGTCAGGACAATTTGTCGGACTATTACGTGACAGGTCATCTTTCTCTGAAATGTGAGTGTCGCAAGTGTTTAAAAATGTACTAGAAAGCATTTACTGTTGGTGTGGTGACCTTGGGGCACATTGTTCCAACACATTTGTGGGATACTGCCAGGTGCCGTGGCATTTGCAGTATCCAGAGCATTCAGTCTTGTCATTGCGTGAAATAATTTGAATTGCGTGTAAGTTAAGATCTGTGATGCCTCCTCAGGATGAGGGCAAGAAGATCATCCAGACTGATGCTATGAATGGTTTCATCTGCTCCTACACCTTTTGTTCATAACATCTTGTAATAACTGCTATGTAGCCTGATGAGAAACTAAAGCTCATCTTGATTCATTTGCATTCGAAGGTGCCTATTTTACCCAAACAAAAGAACCCATTACTTGAGCGGGAAGTATGGAGAATGTTATAGACATCAGTGGTGAGATAATGGTGGATCTTGACCAGCAAAACCATTGTTGTGTTGGTGAAATGCAAACAAAAATCTATATGATGTAAACTTTATTCTCAGCTAATCCCTTTCTCAAATGACAGATTCTGATGTTGGTTCCTGGAAAGCCTCCATTGTTGGAGGACGAGAAGCCGTATCCAATTGAAGCAGCACAGGCTTTTGCGATGACTGTGGAAACCACTGCTTATGCCTTGCTTCAAGCGTTGTCAAGGAATGATATTGACTACGCAACACCGATTGCGAGGTGGCTAACGATGCAACAGAACTATGGTGGTGGATTTCACTCGACGCAGGTAAATGCTTGAGATCACAACAACAGGCATTCAGATATTTCCATGGATCATGTTACTAACTGGTGGTTGTTGCAGTTTGCAATCAAACTGGACACTGCATTTTCATCTGCAGGTTTGGTGCATTGGCACAAATTCCAGTTCTTCAATGGTGTTAATCCTTGGTTAAATTCTTACATGCACTTTGCCTGTGCATCAGTTTTCCTTTTCGCATTGTCCTGGAAAACTATCTGTTTCTGTAAACCTTCACTTACTTGTCATAGGATCATTGAGGGACAGCGTAATAGAGTGCTATGGCAATGGAACAGACCCTTCAGCAAATTGTATGTGCCCTCACAATTTGCAAGTCCCGAACTATTCTCATCACATTTCCCAGCACTCGCCCCAGAGCCTTGTATGCCTTGGCATCGCAAATGCCCAATCAAAGACTTGTTAAATGTTATCATGTTTTCTGCCTCTACCACCCACACAGTCGGTGCGTTCCACATTCTCACCACAGTTTGGGTGCAAAAACAAGTAAGTTTCCTCAAGAGATAGTAGGAACTTGCCAATGCTGGAGAATCTGAGAGAACAAGGTGTAGAACTGGATGAACACAGCGGGCTGAGCAGCATCAGAGAAGCAAGAAAGCTGACATTTCACGTCGACACCCTTCTTCAAAAGTCGGAGAGGAGAAGGGGATTCTGAAAAAAATAGGGAGAAGTGGGGAGGCAGATAGAAGATCAATAAAGGAGAAGATAGGTGAACTGTCCCGTGCTGTCCACTCACTGTCCCCTGCTCCAGAATCATAGAATCAGAGACTTCTCCAGAATTAGACCATAAGGCCATGAGACATAGGAGTGGAAGTAAGACCATTCGGCCCATCAAGTCCACTCCGCCATTTAAATCATGGCTGATGGGCATTTCAACACCACTTCGCTGCACTCTCCCCGTAGCCCTTGATTCCTTTTGAGATCAAGAATTTGTCGATCTCTGCCTTGAAGGCATCCAACATCCCGGCCTCCACTGCACTCTGCGGCAATGAATTCCACAAGCCCACCACGCTCTGGCTAAAGAAATGTCGTCTCATTTCAGTTTTAAATTGACCCCCTCGAATTTTAAGGCTGTGCCCACGGGTCCTTGTCTCCCCACTTAACGGAAACAACCTCCCAGCGTCCACCCCTTCTAAACCATACGTTATCTTGTAAGTTTTTATTAGATCTCCCCTCAACCTTCTAAACTCTAGTGAGTACAATCCCAGGATCCTTAGCCATTCATCATACGTTAAACCTACCATTCCAGGGATCATCCGTGTCAATTGAACAAGCACTTCATTCCATTGTGTCTGGAACCACTAAAGCTACACTAAGTCTACATTTGTCTCATGTTCTAGCAATAGGCCAATTGCCTTTAATGTTATTTCATTTTAAGTGCTGTGCCAACCACTTTTTTTCAAAACGTTACAAGATTATCCACCTCAACTGAAGTCCCAGACAATGAATTCCAAACCCCCAGCACCTTCTGGGTGTCTTTTCTTTCCTGAAATTCCTTCTGAGCCTTTTAGCTTAAATGTCTCTCTTCCCCCTGGCCCCCCGACCTCCCACCCCATGAATGGTCGTTCTACTTCCCTCGCCAAGACCCATCAGAATGCCGACCATTTTTTCAGGACCTTCTTCAACCTTCTCTATTCAGAAGAAAACAAGCCAACCTTATCCAGATAAAACAGTGATGCTGCCTGGCCTGCAGTGTTCCTCCAGCTCCACGCTGTGTTATCTCAGACTCTGGCATTGACAGTTCTTGTTATCTCAAACTTATCCAGACTCTCCATCAAGTTAAAATGCTTCACCCCCGCAGAACATCCTGATGAATGTCCTCCACACATGCTCAAATGCAATCACCTCTTTTCTATAATGAAGAGACCATTAGAACATAGAACATTACAGTGCAGTACAGGCCGTTCGGCCCTCGATGTTGTGCCGACCTGTCATACCATGAAGCCCATCTAACCTACACTGTTCCATGTACGTCCATATGCTTATTCAACGATGACTTAAATGTACCGAAAGTTGGCAAATCTACTACCGTTGCAGGCAAAGCATTCCATTCCCTTACTACTCTCTGAGTAAAGAAACCACCTCTGACATCTGTCCTATATCTTTCACCCCTCAATTTAAAGATATTCTTTCACCCTTCAATTTAAAGCGAGAGCAGAACTGCACTCAGTCCTTCAGCTGGGGCCGAACCAAACTCCTGCCATTTGCTTTCCTAACTGTCCCTTTAAGCTGCCATGCCATGTTCAGCAATCTGTGCACAAGCACCCCAAGATCACACCATTCCTCTGACCTTCCTAGTGTCCTGGCATCCATTGAAAGATTCCTTGCCATGTTAGTTCTTCCAAATTGCATTACCATACACTTATCAGTGTTAACACTCCATCTACCACTGACCTGCCCATTTGACCAATGTATAACTTTGGATTGAACTTGCTGTATTTTCCTGGACCCCACGAGCTTTTACCTTCTTTGCCAGGCTCCCATGTGAGATCCTGTCCAAGTCTTTGCTGAAATCTGTTTTCACTGCATCAATTCCCATCTACACACTCTGTCACCTCTTCGAAAGGGTCATCTAGGTTTGTGAGGCATGACCTCCGTCTGACAAAGCTATGCTGACCGTTGCTGATCAAACCCCGCTTCTTTCCAAGGAAATTAAGCCTGCCGTTCAGAATATTCTCCAATATTTTCCTATCTACTGATGTGACACTCACCAGACTGTAATACTCTGCTTTATGTTTGTCATGCATTTTGATAAGTGGAACTATGTTACTTGTTCTCCAGGTAATTCTTCTGATTTTAAATTCACCGGATCACCTGACATGTCCCCAGTCTCGGTTAATTCTGCTCAGGAATTGTGTGCTGAAATGCTCCTTCTCACATGTAAAAGGTGATGTGAATTTCTCGTTTAACACCTGACAGTTGCTGTCCAGTTCAAACCATACATTTGCCTCTTCATCCCTCATGAGACCTGGTTTTCCCTGGATTTTCTCTTTCGCTCTGAGACACTTGTAGAAGATTTTGAGATTCTCCCTGATCCTAATCCTGGTCACCAGCGTTCTGTTGCTCTCTATTTGTTCTCTTAATTGCTATGACAAGATGCCCCTGCACACTATACATCATCATCATGGTGGTTTCTAGCAGATGTGGATGACAGTCTCCCACTCTCAGGCTGAAACTACGGGTGGCTGTACAGACCGATGCAGCTACCGTAGGCTCTGTTGCACTCGGGGCAGAAGGCGGTCGTGGGAAGGGGTGAGGGTGTTGTTGATGTAGCTGCATGGCTTCCGCTGCTTCCAAATCAAGCCTCGAGGTGTTGATGCCTTCCCAGGTGCTCCTCGGGCATCGGACCGTCTTCGGCCGGTGATTCTCGGTGTCTGCAGGAATGTTGCACTTCACTGTTGAGGCCTTGAGTTTATCACCGAGTGCTTCCTCTGCACATCTGGGTCTCGCCTGCTGTTTTGAAGCTGGGATTAGAACATGCGGAGAGTCTCATGTCAGTCAGACAGATGAAGTGTCCAGACCATTGTGGCTGATCGAGGATGGTCAGTGCCTCAGTGCTGGCGATGTTGGCCTGGTTGATGTTAGTGTGTCTACAGGGACTCTGTTGATTTATTCCCTTGATAACTGTTATACACCTCCCTTTTCCTTCTTATATGGTCCAAGAACAAAAAAAATTACAGCACAGGAACAGGCCCTTCGGCCCTCCAATCCTACACCAATCGAGATCCTCTGTCTAAACCTGTCGTCTATTTTGTCAGGGTCTTTGCTCCCTGCCCATCCATGTACCTGTCCAGGTACATCTTAAAAGACCCGATCGTGTCTCCGTCTACAACCTCTGCTGGCAACGCATTCCAGGCACCCACCACCCTCTTCCTAAAGAACTTCCCTTGCATATCTCCTTGAAACTTTCCTCCTCTCGGTTTGAACTCATGACCCCTTGTAAGTGAGTCAATAACTCTGGGGGAAAAAGCTTCTTGCTATCCACCTTGTCTGTATCCCTCATGATTTTGTAGCCCTCAATCAGGTTCCCCCCTCAATCTCCGTCTTTCGCATGAAAATAATCCTAATCTACTCAACCTCTCTTCATAGCTAGCACCCTCCATACCAGGCAACATCCTGGTTAACCTCCTCTGCACCCTCTCCAAAGCATCCACATCCTTTTGGTAACGAGGCGGCCAGAACTGTACGTAGTACTCCAAGTGTGGCCGAGCCAAAGTCTTACACAACTGCAAAATGACCTGCCAACACTTGTACTCGATACCCCGTCCGATGAAGGAAAGCACACCATATGCCTTCTTAACCACTCTGTTGACCTGCATTGCCAACTTCATGGAACAATGGACCTTAACACCCAGATCTCCCTGAACATCAATTTTCAGGGAGAGGGGGAAGGCAGATTGAAGATGGACAGAGGGGAAGATAGGTGCAGAGGAGACACACGAGCAATAAGGAAGGAGAGGATCAAATATGATGGAAGGCTAGCTCGTCACATTAGAAATCACAGTGAAAGCTTATTTCAATACATAAGAAACAAACATGAGGCAAAAGTAGACACTGGGCCGCTCCAAATTGATGCTGGAAGGCTAGTGATGGGAGATAAGGAAGTAGCTGAAGGACTTAATAAGTACTTTGCGTCAGTCTTCACAGTGGAAGACATGAGTAGTATGCCAACAATTAGGGAGAGTCAGGGGGCAAAGTTGAGTATGGTAAGCATTACAAAAGAGAAAGTGCTAGAAAAGCTAAAAGGTCTAAAAATTGCTAAATCTCCTGGCCCCGATGGGCTACATCGTAGAGTTCTGAGGAAGGTGGCTGAGGAAATAGCAGAGGCTTTGGATGTGATCTTTCAAAAGTCCCAGATGATTAGAAAATTGCTGTTGTAACCCCCTTGTTTAAGAAAGGATCAAGGCAAAAGATGGAAAATTACAGGCTGATTAACCTGACCTTGGTAGTTGATAAAATTCTTGAATCATTGTCAAGGATGAGATTTTGAAATTCCTGGAAGTGCAGGGTCAGATTAGAACAAGTCAGCATGGATTTAGTAAGGGGAGGTCGTGCCTGCCAAACCTGTTAGAATTCTTTGAAGAGGTAACAAGTATGTTAGACCGGGGAAACCCAGTAAATGTTGTCTATCTCGACTTCCAAAAGGCCTTTCATAAGTGTCTCACGGGAGGCTGCTGAGCAACGTGAGGGCCCATGGTGTTCGAGATGAGCTACTGGCTTGGATTGAGGATTGGCTGTCTGATAGAAGGCAGAGAGTTGGGATAAAAGGCTGTTTTTCGGAATGGCAACCGGTGACGATTGGTGTCGCAGGTTTCGGTGTCGGGGCCGCAGCTGTTCACCTTACGTATTGATGATCTGGATGAAGGGACCGGGGTCATTCTGGCGAAGTTTCCCGATGATACGAAGATAGGTGGACAGGCAGGTAGTACTGAGGAAGTGGAGAGGCGGCAGAAAGAGTTAGACAGTTTAGGAGAGTGGTCCAGGAAATGGCTGTTGAAATTCAATGTGAGTAAATGTGGGGTTTTGCACTTTGGTCAGAAGAATACAGGCATGGACTATTTTCTAAATGGTGAGAAAATTCGTAAAGCTCAAGTACAAAGGAATCTAGAAGTGTTGGTCCAGGATTCTCTAAAGGTGAACTTGCAAGTAGAGTCCATAATTAAGAAAGTGAATGTAATGTTGTCCTTTATCGCAAGAGGGTTGGAATATAAAAGCAGCGATGTGCTTCTGAGGCTTTATAAAGCTCTAGTTAGGCCCCATTTAGAATACCGTGTCCAATTTTGAGCCCCACACCTCAGAAAGGACATACTAGCCCTGGAGCGTGTCCAGCGGAGATTCACACGGATGATCCCTGGAGTGGTAGGTTTGACATATGATGAACGGCTAAGGATCCTGGGATTGTACTCATCAGAGTTTAGAAGGTTGAGGGGAGATCTAATAGAAACTTCCAACATAATGTCTGCCTTGGAAGGGGTGGACGCTAGGAAGTTGTTTCCATGAGGCCGGGAGACTAGGACCCGTGGGCACAGCCTTAAAATTAGAGGGGGTAAATTTGAAATGGAAATGAGATGACATTTGTAAAGCCAGAGAGTGGCGGGCTTGTGGAAATCATTGCCACGGAGTGCAGTCGGGGCCAGGACGTTGGATGCCTTCGAGGCAGAGATCGACTAATTCTTGATCTCACGAGGAATCAAGGGCAACGGGGAGAGTTCAGGGAAGTGGAGTTGAAATGCCCCTGAGCCATGATTTAAATGGTGGAGTGGACCTGATGGGCCGAATGGCCGTACTTCCACTCCGATGTCTTCTGGTCTTAAGTAAAAGGGGCGGACATGAAGCCAGTAGAGGTGAGTGTGGGTGTGGAGGTAGGGAGGGGATAGGTCATTCTGGGGAGGACGGACAGGTCAAGGGGGCGGGAAGAGGTTAGTAGGTAGGGAATGGGGGTTTGGCTTGAGCTGGGAGGAGGGGATCGGTCAGAGGAAGAACAGATTAGGGGACGAGCTGGGCTGGTTTTGGGATGCAGTGGTGGGAGGGGAGATTTTGATGCTTGTGAAATCCACGTTGATAGCATTGGTCTGCAGAGCTCCCAAGGCTCAGTTAAGGAAGGACAATAAACACTGGTCAGTCAGTCATACATCCAGCAAAAAAAGTTTATTTTTTTAAAAAAATAGGATGCACCTGTTAATCAAGTGGCAAAACATTATCGAGTTTTGAGAAGATTTGTAGCTCAGGGTTGAGGTTCTGGATGTAAGATTGCTCACTGAGCTGGAAAGTCCGTTTGCAGACGTTTCGGCACCATTCCGGGTAAAATCTTCAGGGAGCCTCCGGGGAAGCGCTGGAGTTAGGTCCCGCCTTCTCTTTAAGTGTTCCGGTTTCCTTGGGTTGTTGATGTCATTTCCAGTTCCTTTTCTCAGCGGATGGGAGGGGGATTTGGCGCCAACGTGTTCTCCCGAGTGTAGTTTGTGTGTAACATGAACTGCCAGAGGAGTGACAGAGGCTGTTATACTCACAGTATTTAGAAGTCACCTGCAGGGACACATGAATAGGAAGGGGCTGGAGGGATATGGGCTCCAGGCTGGCAAATAGAACTAGTCAGTTACGGTGTCTGGTCGGCCTGGAGGAGTTGGACTGAAGGGTCTGTTTCCCTGCTGTACAAGTCGACGACTCTGTCTCTCTCTCTCCCCCATTTTCTCCAAACCCACCCCCCCGCCACACACACAATCTCTGTCTCTCCATCTCTCTGTGTGTGCCTCACTCTGTGTCTCTGTCTCTCTCTGTCGTCTTGTCTCTGCCACCTCGCTGTGCACTTCTGTCTCTCTCCTCTCTCCTCTCTCACTCTGTCTCTTTGGTCTATGTGTGCGCCGCTCTCCATCTCTCATCTGGTATCTGGCTCCCTCTGTGTGTGCTTCTGCCGTTCTCTCTCCCCTGTCTCTCCGTCTCTCCCTGTGAACTTGTCTCTCCCCTCCCCCCACCGTTCCCTGTGTCTCTCTTCCTCTCTATCCGAGCCTCTCCACCCGCTCAGCAGGGAGCGTTGTGAGTTTTTTTGAACAAAGTTTAAAAATCTCTGTTTAAACCCAACCCATCTGCAATCAGACTGCATTTCTAATCCCCTGTCTCTCACACACACACAGAGTCTGTCTCTTTCTCCCTCTCAGTCAATCCCCTTCCTCTCCTGTTCCTACTCACGCCTTTCCCCCCTCTCCTTCGACGACGAGTCCGCTGTCTGGAACCCTTTTCCCGGGAGGGTTCTGAGGACCCAGCTGTTCGGCAGTGGGGATCATCGCACCATGCTCCCGGACCCCTACAACCTCCTGTTCTCCAGCGGCCTCCAACATGACCACGGGGCTGGGAGCAGGCATCCGGGCTGCTGGAGCGCTCGCTGCTCAGTGGCTCGGCCCTGCGCCGCCTGTGCCGGGAGCGGGGATCCGAGGTGGGAGAAGGCCTCTTCGCCCGGCGCCTAGGCACAGCTGCCTGGCACCGAGCCCGCGCTCCCCGAGCACCCGGCCGCGGGTCCGCGACGCCTTCCGTAGCTGAGCAGCGTACAACTATCTCCTACTGCAAGGTAAGCTAGGGGTGGTGGTTTGGGGTGAAGGGAGGATTGGGGACATGAGCACGGTCCCTGTTTCACATCCTGCGCCGCTCCTATCCCAAAGCGAGGTGTTGGGAATGGATGTTTTGGGGGTGAGAATTCCCCTCCCCGGGTGAGGGAATGGCTCGGGACATCGGGAGGGTGTCTATTATCCAGCCTTGCGCGGGTTTCCGTAGCCGACCAGCCTGCAGCTCTCGTACCACGTGGTAAAGGAAAGGAGGCGAATGGGATGGGGTCGGGGTTGGAGGAGAGCCGTCCTGGAAGTGAGTGGACATGGGGAGAGTCACTATTGTACAGCCCAGTGACTGAGTGGCCGACAGCTACTGCAAAAGGGTCGGATTAGGAGAGGGGTGTTGTAGGGAGGTTTGGGGTCACGGGCAGCGCCGCTTTCTGCAGCCGAACAGCCATTGCCACAAGATTGGATGGGAGGGGGTGTTTTAGGAGCGAAGGGATGCCCCCTCCCCCTGCCGCTGTGGGAAGTAGGATCTTAATCGCACAGCCCTCCGTAGTCGAATAGCACCCCGGCGACAAGGTGAGAAGGCAGGAGGGGCTCCTGGGGATGAGGGAAGGACACAACCACTGTCAGTATAAGGTTAGGGGGTGATCATACCCCTTCCTGGGGCTGAGGGGAGCTCCTGATGCCAAGCGAACAGCCGAGATGGAGCCGCAGCTCTCCGACCTCAAGGGGACCCTGTCTCAGAGGCTGGAGCATTTCTAGCCGGAGCTCTGAGGGAAAGGGTCATCGCACCCAAAACGCTACCTCAGGACTTTTTCTTCACAGATGCTGAGCATTTCCAGCAACTTGTGTTTGCATTTCTACCCGGAGGTGGGTTTGTGGAGAGACACCATGGGACGGGAATGGGTGTGGGGTTTGATGGGGCAGTCACAGAGACTGTCGAGAGAGAGAGAGGCAACCCCTGCGTCAGGGTTTGGAAAATCTCCGGCAGTGCTTCATTTCTCTCTCAGCCGAAGGCGCTGCGTGCTTTGGTTTCCTTTCCTCTTGTACTCTCTCCCCCTGTGAATAAAGCCAGAGTGAGTTTGTGGGCGGAGAGAGAGAGAGAAGGGACAGAAAGATGGAAATAAGGGAACATGACAAGGGAGTGAAATTAGAGCCAGCAGAGGTGAGAGAGGGGGAGAGAATCAGAGGGAGGGAGGAAGAGCAAGAAAACACAAACAAAGGAGAATGGGGGGTAACAAGGTGTTGATGTGGGTGAACACAGCAGGACAAGCAGCATCAGAGACGCAGGGAAGCTGATGTCAGTGATGGGAACTGCAGATGCTGGAGAATCCAAGATAATAAAATGTGAGGCTGGATGAACACAGCAGACCAAGCAGCATCTCAGGAGCACAAAAGCTGACGTTTCGGGCCTAGACCCTTCATCAGAGATGGGGATGGGGTGAGGGAACTGGAATAAATAGGGAGAGAGGGGGAGGCGGACCGAAGATGGAGAGAAAAGAAGATAGGTGGAGAGAGTATCGGTTGGGAGGTAGGGAGGGGATAGGTCAGTCCAGGGAAGACGGACAGGTCAAGGAGGTGGGATGAGGTTAGTAGGTAGTTGGGGGTGCAGCTTGGGGTGGGAGGAAGGGATGGGTGAGAGGAAGAACAGGTTAGGGAGGCAGAGACAGGTTGGACTGGTTTTGGGATGCAGTGGGTGGAGGGGAAGAGCTGGGCTGGTTGTGTGGTGCAGTGGTGGGAGGGGACGAACTGGGCTGGTTTCGGGATGCGGTGGGGGAAGGGGAGATTTTGAAACTGGTGAAGTCCACATTGATACCATTAGGCTGCAGGGTTCCCAGGCGGAATATGAGTTGCTGTTCCTGCAACCTTTGGGTGGCTGGCATCATTGTGGCACTGCAGGAGGCCCATGATGGACATGTCATCGAAAGAATGGGAGGGGGAGTGGAAATGGATTGCGACTGGGAGGTGCAGTTGTTTGTTGCGAACTGAGCGGAGGTGTTCTGCAAAGCGGTTCCCAAGCCTCCGCTTGGTTTCCCCAATGTAGAGGAAGCCACACCGGGTACAGTGGATGCAGTATACCACATTGGCAGATGTGCAGGTGAACCTCTGCTTAATGTGGAATGTCATCTTGGGGCCAGGGATAGGGGTGAGGGAGGAGGTGTGCGGGCAAGTGTAGCATTTCCTGCCGTTGCAGGGGAAGGTGCCGGGTGTGGTGGGGTTGGAGGGCAGTGTGGAGCGAACAAGGGAGTCACGGAGAGAGTGGTCTCTCCGGAAGGCAGACAGGGGTGGGGATGGAAAAATGTCTTGGGTGGTGGGGTCGGATTGTAGATGGCGCAAGTGTCGGAGGATGATGCGTTGCATCCGGAGGTTGGTGGGGTGGTGTGTGAGAACGAGGGGGATCCTCTTTGGGCGTTTGTGGCGGGGGCGGGGTGTGAGGGATGTGTTGCGGGAAATACGGGAGACGCGGTCAAGGGCGTTCTCGATCACTGTGGGGGAAAGTTGCGGTCCTTGAAGAACTTGGACATCTGGGATGTGCAGGAGTGGAATGTCTCATCGTGGGAGCAGATGCGGCGGAGGCGGAGGAATTGGGAATATGGGATGGAATTTTTGCAGGAGGGTGGGTGGGAGGAGGTGTATTATCGGTAGCTGTGGGAGTCGGTGGGCTTGAAATGGACATCAGTTACAAGCTGGTTGCCTGAGATGGAGACTGAGAGGTACAGGAAGGTGAGGGATGTGCTGGAGATGGCCCAGGTGAACTGAAGGTTGGGGTGGAAGGTGTTGGTGAAGTGGATGAACTGTTCGAGCTCCTCTGGGGAGCAAGAGGCGGCGCCGATACAGTCATCAATGTACCGGAGGAAGAGGTGGGGTTTGGGGCCTGTGTAGGTGCGGAAGAGGGGCTGTTCCACGTTACCTACAAAGAGGCAGGCATAGCTGGGGCCCATGCGGGTGCCCATGGCCACTACCTTAGTCTGTAGGAAGTGGGAGGAGTCAAAAGAGAAGTTGTTGAGGGTGAGGACGAGTTCGGCTAGGCGGATGAGGGTGTCGGTGGAGGGGGACTGGTCGGGCCTGCGGGACAGGAAGAAGTGGAGGGCCTGGAGGCCATCTGCATGCGGAACGCAGGTGTATAGGGACGTAGGTAGGGTGTTCCTGGACCACAGGGGAGAAAATGGAGTCCAGATAGGTGGAGATGAGTTCGGTGGGGCAGGAACAGGTTGAGACGATGGGTCGACCAGGGCAGGCAGGTTTGTGGATGTTGGGAAGGAGATAGAAACGGGCCGTGCGGGGTTGGGGAACAGTGAGGTTGGAGGCGGTGGGTGGGAGGTCCCCTGAGGTGATGAGGTCATGATCGGCGTTGGAGATGATGGCTTGGTGCTCGGGTGTCGGGTCATGATCGAGGGGGCGGTAGGAGGTGGTGTCGGAGAGTTGGCTTCTGCCCTCAGCGATGTAGAGGTCAGTGCGCCATACTACCACTGCGCCACCCTTGTCTGCGGGTTTGAGGGTGAGGTTGGGGTTGGAGCGGAGGGCTGCCCGTTCTGCGGAAAAGAGGTTGGAGTGGGTGGGAGGGGTGAAGAGGTTGAAGCGGTTAATGTCTCGACGGCAGTTGGAGATGAAGAGGGCGAGGGAGCGTAGGAGGCCGGGGGGTGGTGTCCAGGAGGAGGACTTGTGTTGGAAGAGGGTGAAGGGGTCAGTGGAGGGAGGGTTGGGCTCCCGGTTGAAGAAGTAGGCATGGAGGCGAAGACGGTGGAAAAACTGCTCTCTGTCCAATCGTGACTGGTATTGGTTGATGTGTGGTTGTAGGGGGACAAAGGTGAGCCCCTCACTGAGGACTGACCGTTCGTTCTCAGTCAGTGGGAGGTCTGGGGGGGAAGGTGAACATGCGGCAGGGCTCAGTGTGGCTGTCTCCTCTGGGGCTGCTGGCTGTGGGCGGAGCGATGAGGTCGTCGGCCGTGGGCGGGGTTCCGTTGGCTTCGGCCGTGGGCGGGGTTTGGTCGGCTTCGGCCGTGGGCGGGGTTCCGTCGGGGCAGGCTGGATTGCAGTGTGTGGAGGTGCCGGCGCATGGCTGCGAGTCTCTGTTTCAGGAGTCGCAGGGAGAAACGCTTCTGAAGGGTTTGAATATTCTGGGTGTAGAGGTGATGTCAGCCTGTCTGCTGTGTTCATCTCCCTTCCCCCCCGCCAACCCCCGTCCTGCTCCTTCCCCCCCCCCCCCCAACCCCCGTCCTGCTCCTTCCCCCCCCCAACCCCCGTCCTGCTCCTTCCCCCCCCAACCCCCGTCCTGCTCCTTCCCCCCCCGCCAACCCCCGTCCTGCTCCTTCCCCCCCCGCCAACCCCCGTCCTGCTCCTTCCCCCCCCCCAACCCCCGTCCTGCTCCTTCCCCCCCCCCGTCCTGCTCTTCCTCCCCCCCCCGTCCTGCTCTTCCTCCCCCCCCGTCCTGCTCTTCCTCCCCCCCCCGTCCTGCTCTTCCTCCCCCCCCCGTCCTGCTCTTCCTCCCCCCCCCGTCCTGCTCTTCCTCCCCCCCCCCGTCCTGCTCTTCCTCCCCCCCCCGTCCTGCTCTTCCTCCCCCCCCGTCCTGCTCTTCCCCCCCCGTCCTGCTCTTCCTCCCCCCCCCGTCCTGCTCTTCCTCCCCCCCCCCCGTCCTGCTCTTCCTCCCCCCCCGTCCTGCTCTTCCTCCCCCCCGTCCTGCTCCTTCCCCCCCCTCGTCCTGCTCTTCCCCCCCCCTCGTCCTGCTCCTTCCCCCCCCTCGTCCTGCTCCTTCCCCCCCCCCCTCGTCCTGCTCCTTCCCCCCCCCCTCGTCCTGCTCCTTCCCCCCCCCCCCTCGTCCTGCTCCTTCCCCCCCCCCCGCCGTCGTCTTACTCCTTTCCCTCCCCCCCCTCCTCCAGCCATCCGTTCCTCCAGCCATCCGTTCCTCCCTCCAGCCATCCGTTCCTCCATCCCTCCAGCCATCCGTTCCTCATAATTGGGCTTAGCCAGCAACATCCACATCCCGTGAATATAAAAAGAATCCTCCAGGCTACCTGTGCCAATTGGATTCACAGTTTATTGTAACATCTTTCTTACAAGATCCGATTACCTCTTAGTCTATAGACTGTATGCTCGCCTGGCCTGGATCTTCTGTCAGGGGATGTATGAATCTGAAACTGTCACAGCTGTGACGACTTAGCTTTGCTGTTCATATCTCTACCCAATCTGATTGTATATTTTGCCTGGGAGCCAGTTAGCTCAGTTGGCTGGTTTGTAATTCAGAGGGATACCAACAGCATGAAATCCTACACTGACTGAAGTTCCTATGAAGGAGTCTCCTTCTCAACCTGTCTCCTCATCTGAGGTGTGGCAACCTTCAATTTAAACCACCTCCAGTTATCTCTCTGTCTACTGTGAGAGCAGTCCTGTGGTCCCGTCTGGGACGATAGTGACTTTGAATCCGCAAACCAAGATAATTTCTCACCAATGTATTGATCTCATCTTCGACTCAATACAAAAAACCAAAAAAATGAAACCCAATGAGAAGAATTTTGGATCAGTAATTATACATGGCATGATTGGACAAAAAATGCACTATTGTTAAAATAATTAGCAATTCAACCAGAAAGGCCACTAATGTGAATCCTGGATCTGTGTATCATTTGAAATTTCTTAATTGTATAGTTTTAGTATTTGACCACAAGATGGAGAATTCTGTTCAGGTGATGTTGTAGCCAGAAGATCGAAAGATGATAGAAATGCTTGGAGAGATATGGGCCAAGCACAGGCAGGTGGAACTAGTTCAGTTTGGGATTGTGATCAGCATAGACTGTTTGGACCAAAGGATCTTTTTTCATGCTGTACGACTGAATGAAACTCAAGCTTAATTGTTCGAAACTCACATTCAGACATATCTAACCTTTGTCATAATCTTAAAGGAAGATAGCGACTTTTTCCCTCAGAATTGCAGACTCTTGAATTTTACATCTTCAAAGACATTTAGCAGGGAAAGCATGGATTATAGAGTGAGTTGAGTAGATTGGTTCATTATTAATTCCTAACTAAATTTGATTTATTTTACGTTTTGAGACAACGTCAGGTGAAGATGTGCGTGATTTCAGCAAGATGCTGAAAAATAAGTTCAGATCAAAGAAACACTTTGCCAGACATCCTCGTTTGAGTTATTTACTAGTACAAACAGTTCTATAAGGCGAGAACCTTGAGAGGTAAGTTTATTGATGTGAGATTTACTAATGTATCAATGCCCATTTGGGAGTTGACAAATAGTGCAGCATTATTCATTCTGCAGCTTTGCAGGAGAGTGAGGTTGTCCATTTGCGCATATGTCAGAAGTAGACAATACAAAACAAGGGGGGCTTAATGATATCATTGGACCTCTCGCCTTCAAAACAGTGTAGTTACTCAGAGAGTACATCTGCTGACGACTGGGCCCCTGCAGTCCTCTCTCGTTCACAGGGACTTGCCCCCGCAGCCCTGACCCGCTGACAAGGACTGGCCCGCGCAGCCCTCCCTCATGTGCTGACAGGGTCTGGCCCCCTGCTGTCCTCCCCGCTCACAGGGACTGACCCCGCAGCCCTGACCTGCTCACAGCGGTTTGCCCCCTGCAGTCCTTAGCCGCTCACAGGGACTGGCCCCCTGCAGTCCTATCCCGCTGACAGGACTGGCCCCTTCAGTCCTCTCCGCTCACAGGACTGGCCCCCTTCAGTCCTCTCCCGCTCACAGGGTCTGGCCACCTCAGCCCTGACCCGCTCGCGGGGACTTGCCCCCCGCCGCCCTGTCCCGCTCGCGGGGACTTGCCCCCCGCCGCCCTGTCCCGCTCGCGGGGACTTGCCCCCCGCCGCCCTGTCCCGCTCGCGGGGACTTGCCCCCCGCCGCCGCCCTGTCCCGCTCGCGGGGACTTGCCCCCCCGCCGCCGCCCTGTCCCGCTCGCGGGGACTTGCCCCCCGCCGCCGCCCTGTCCCGCTCGCGGGGACTTGCCCCCCGCCGCCCCGCCCCGCTCGCGGGGACTTGCCCCCACCCCCCCCGCCGCCCCGCCCCGCTCCGGGGGACCAGCCCCACCGCCGCCCCGCCCCGCGGGACCCGCCCTCCTCTTCCTTTGCCCCCGCCCTCCTCTTCCTTTGCCCCCGCCCTCCTCTTCCTTTGCCCCCGCCCTCCTCTTCCTTTGCCCACCACCCTCCTCTTCCTTTGCCCACCACCCTCCTCTTCCTTTGCCCACCACCCTCCTCCACAACCTCCACCTTCCACCCCCTACTCCCTCCTCCTTCCAGCCCCTACCTCCTCCTCATTCCCCCCCTACCCTCCTCCTCATTCCCCCCTACCCTCCTCCTCATTCCCCCAACCCTCCTCATTCTCCGCCCCACCATCCTCCTCCTCCTTTCCCCCCCAACCCCGCTCCTTCCCCCCTACCACCCTCCTCCTTCCTTCCTACCAACCTCCTCATTCCCCCCAACCCTCCTCCTTCTCCTCCCCACCCTCCTCCTCCTCCTTTCCCCCCCTCCTCCTCCTCCTTCCCCCCCCCACCCTCCTCCATTCCCCCCCACCCTCCTCCATTCCCCCCCACCCTCCTCCTTCCCCCCCCAACCCTCCTC